>NW_027106400.1:1900519-1946336 GCF_000696795.3 Halyomorpha halys | reverse complement strand
TTCTAGAGTAAAGTGGGCATTTACTTATTACTGTTATTCTATAGTAAAGTGGGCATTTACTTATTACTGTTATTCTAGAGTAAAGTGGACATTTACTTATTACTGTTATTCTATAGGAAAGTGGGCATTTACTTATATAGGGTCATCTCATTGACGACAACCAGGTCGTTCATCTGAAGAAGCTTTGAGAGTATTTCATGATTGCAGTTACAGAAGTCTGTCGTGTTTGCAACCAGTTCGAAGTTCCACTTGAGGAAATTCTGGCAAGCCTGATATATGGAAAAACAACAATTATTTATGATAACCAATAACTACTTTACTATTTCTTTTTTTTTTTTTTGGCTTTCTATTATTCACTTTCTATTAAATCATTATTTAATATAAAGGTAATAAAGAATAAGTTGAAAAGAATATGAGAAGATGGCTGGGGGTGCAGTCAGCAATGATACACAAATTAACAACACTTATTTATTTGTGCCAACGTTTTGACCTGAATTTCATGCCTTCGTCGGGGCTGAAAAAACAAACCGAGATAACAACCATAATTCAGAGAAACATAAAAATAAAAATTAAATAATTGTAAACAAACTTGAAAATACACATAACAATAAAGTAGATAGTAGTTTATCGATACTAATAGAAGATAAAATATAATATGATAGAGGTAAGAATTACACCAAGTAAATGATAAAAAGATTTAAAAAAAAGTCAGTGTTCAAGTAAATAAATATACTTAAAACATTTATTAAAATCATTTTAATTTAAACAATATGTACTTACTAAAAACACTTGTCTGTTTTTTAAAATCTTTTTATCACATCCCTTATATAATTCTTACCTTCGTAATATTATATTTTATCTTCTATTAATATCAATTGACTACTATCTACTTAATTTATTGTTATGTATAATTCCAAGTTTGTTTATTATTGTTTTCATGTTTCTCTGAATTATGGTTATCATCTCATTTCGTCAGCCCTGAAATTCAGGTCGAAACGTCGGCACAAATAAATAAAGTTTGTTTATTCGTGTACCTTTGCTGACCGCTCCCCGACCATCTTCTCCTCATATCAAACTATGGCCAACTATTAACACCTCATTTTTAATAATAATACTATTAGTAGATAAAAATTTAAAACAAGTAGAGATATTATTAGACAAACAAAATTAGATCCTAATAACTGTAACGAACCAATAGAAATGTATATAAAACGTATAAAATCCATCATGGCGTATGGAACAGAAACCTGGACCATAAAAGCTGATAAAGGAAGAAACTTCTGACTACTAGCAACGAGTGGCAGGAATATCAAAAATAGATAAAATAAGAAATGTAACAGTAAGAGAAAAAATGGAAGTTGAAAAAAACAATCTGGAAGACATTGAGGAAAACTCCTGAAGTGGTATTGACTTTTAAAATGAATGCATGAAGGACAATTAGCAAGGGAGGAACACTTCAGGAAACCAGATGGTAGAAGTGGACGAGGTAGACCGAGGATAACCTGGGATAATGAAATTGGAGAATCCTTGATGGAATGTGAACTACAACAGAATGATCTGGAAGGAGGCCATATAAAATTCATATTAAGGAAACCCTATTCGAGAATGAAATCCTAAATAAAGAAAGCTGTGACATATAAAACCAGATACCTATACATAAATAAAATATTCAAAGTATCCTCTTTTATTGAAAATATTGTTTGCAGGCAGAATGAGATGGGTCCTTTGTTACATCATCAATATTTAATACTTATTACTTTTATTATAATAACATCGATTTTCTGGCAAATATTGGCATTCTCCAATTCATAGTCTAGTGGGTAAGTCATCCAATTCTAGAGATTCATTATGTTCTCTGATAAACTTCTTTCAATACTTTCTTTGGTAGATTGTTATCTACTGAATTAACATTTACTGGCAACCTTATTCTCCTGATCTATAAGATCTGGATGACTTCAAGTCCTTAGTAAGAACGCTATGCCAGAGTCTCTGGTTTTTATATCTCCCAATGGCTTCAAAGTTCTTACAAAGCATTTGATTTTTTATATAAGAAGAATGGTCAGGGTTGCGGTCAAAAGAGAAACAAAATAGTTGTAAACTATCTTTGTTTCTCTTTTCACCGCAACCTTGACCATTCTTCTAATATGTAAATTTGTACGGTCAACTATATATACATATATACATTTGTTTTTTTATTTTTTTAATGCAGTAAGGTCTATTTACTCAATTGTTACAGCCATCAGACATATAAAGTTGGAGACAACATAATTACCTTGAGTCAGGGATATAGGCCAAGGTGTTGTGGGGAGCTAGCACCTTTACTTAGGGTCAACCTAGGTGATGCCAAGGGAACAGCTAAGGTTAAACGAAACCTCCAAAGATGCTCTTCTTAAGATCGTCCATGTTCCACTTAAGTCGCACCCTGCCCGATCTAGACTAGGTCATAAAAATATCCCCTGGTGATGGGCAGTAGCTTCAGCAGTACTGGCAAAGGGCCGGAGACAGTAAGAGTTGGATGGGCCTATGAGCAGACATCAACAGGCAGAGTTGGAGACCAGTGGTATCACTGTACAACAGCTACAGGACTTTACCCTTTGAAGACTGTTTAAGTCAGAGGAGTTCAACCACAAGATGCAAACAGTCCTATCGCTTATACAAAGCAGATGGAAAATAGAACTCCACGCACTTACTTCCCATAAAGGCTAATTCTCGACGAAGTGACATAATTTCAATCCCTGACCTGGCCATCTAAGGAAAAAACACAGAAGGAGTCAAGAATATTTTGACATTATAGAAATATGTATTATTAAAAATAAAAGGAGAATCAAGCATAAAGAACATTTTTTACTATAGCTATATTTTTCATCAAAATTAGAATTTGTATAAGGAAAATATCACCAAAATAGAACCTTCAATTGGAAATTAACAAATAAAACTAAAAATTATATATGTTGTAATAATTTAAAATTATTTAAATAAAATAAATTGGAATTTGATATTTTTTAACTCAATTCTCATATCTTAAAAGATAGCTTGGGTTCAAATTAAAAACTTTAATATTAAATAGATAATGGAATTTTATAATATAATACTCTTAATCTCAGGGCGGGTTTCTAGGCAATCAGAAACAGACACTTTTACTTTTAACACTTAATTTAATTAATATCTATATTACACATGTATTTAATTAGGTATAACAAAACTAACCAAGTTCACAATCTTCTTTTGATGATTCTTGGTATCTTCTTTTCTATAATGCTATGTCCTAACGTCAAAAATGGCTTCCAGTCCTTCCAAAAAGCTATGTCTCTCTCACAACAATGGGTTCCAAACTTTCCCGCTTCCAGCCGACGGACGTCCTCTCACCAGGACAATCCAACCAATCAATCCAAACTCAGAGTTCCCTATTCTTCTTGGTTGTCTTCCTTTTTCAAACTGTCCACTCTTGCTGGACAGAAATTGATGAGGACCTCCTCATCCTGGAAACATCATTTCCCATGCGTGCCCAAACAACGAATGAATCTCAAAAACCAAAACCTTTCTCGATGTTCCATGTAAACATCGATTTTTGCACAACAGTTAGGGATTTTTGCAAATGATTTACTTTCTGAATATTATTCTTTAGCACTATTTCTTGACTTCTATTTTTTCTTAAATTTACTGTATTTTCAATTATGATGGGAAGAGTTAAAATAGTTTTTATGATATTTGAATCTTCTCAACATGGCCTTGATTCCACGGACTTTTTGACTGAAGTACCGCCATCTTAGTTTTGTTTTGAATCACAAATTTATTATAGACAATGAAAATTGGTTAGCTTTTTGGTTGAACAAACCAAATGAACATTATTAAAATGATACATAAAATAAAACATATTAAAAATCCTTTATATACTATTTACTCAAAAAGAGCATATTACAATATATACATTTTTTTTCAGATGGCTCTAAAAACTTTCTAGATCTTGGCACCCAAATCAGACTTCTCGAACACCTGCCTGTCTTTGACTAGCTACTGCTTTCCAGTTCCTCTTCTTGTGAAGAGGCATCCTGATGGCTTGCTTTGAGCCACATGTCCTGCCTATCTTAACCTCCTTGCCTTCACATCATGAGATATAGACTGACCAGTCTCTGTAAGCAGTTCACTGTTAGTCCATCTCTTCCATGTGTTAAGGCTCTGATCCCAGATCATTCCTGTAATCGTACGGAGGACTTTTCAATCAAATCTCTCTATTCTGCTTTATAAGGCATTTGATAGAACCCAGCTCTTGCAGCCATATATCTGAACTGGCTTTATCCTGGCATTGTACACCCTCAGCTTCAGATTTTTTCGGAATTTTAGAATTCTTAACTTTACATATATAAATAAAACTTTGAAAACTAATAAGTATTATCCTATCAGAAGTGCATATAATTATTTAACAGGTTAAAACTGAATTACTCACAAGGGCAACCTTGTGGTGGCCGAGGGATAAGGTGTACTGGTACCAGGTGATTAGTTGATTGTTGGCAGCAGCGAGAGCAATGTGGCTGCACATGTAGTCGATACAAAGCTTAGTCAAGTCCTGTTAATCAAAATATCATAGATTAATAACATATAATTATCCCTTTATTTACAAAATAGTCTTAAACACATATTTTTAATATTTATTTACATATTGTATATTGTAATATATCTTATTTTTTTCCTCTTTAGTAACTTTCTGTATTGTTTAATCAATTTAATTATTTTAACAATATACTATTTCAAAATTTAATTTTGATTTTCTTTTTAGAATGAAACACTTAGGATTGATTTCATAAACAGCACTAAAGCAAGTAAAAAGAATATTTAACAAAGAAGGCTTTCAAACATAAGTGAAAAATTTAAAATTAGATATTAATAAAAAACCACTCAGGCAAATGGCTACGTAAGTAATAAAATAGAGGATGCAAGCGCACTAGAGTTTCTTTAACATCAGGTTACGTGAAGACTTCAAAACTACTATCATCGAGTTTCATATCTATCAGTCTTTTCTGTTCTATTATAGAAGAGAAAAAGAAGAAAATTTGCTTCACAGCAGGATTTTATTGACACCTCAAATACTTTTTTCGGAAAACTGTTATTATCATTACCATATTTCAAATTTCACCAACTCAGTATCAGACATGATGACAGTAAAAAGATACTGTGATATTTAAAAATAACACTGAAACTGTTTTTAAATATTATATTAATATAAATTTTAAAGTTATAGATTCTTTTTGTTTTTAAGGAACTTTCTACTCATGTTGTTTTCCTTCACCTAAATTTATTTCAACGTTTTTTTCCACTCTTTCTTATTCAAGGCTTGCTCTTCCCTAATGCCATGTGCCACCCCATCTTTCAATTTTATTCTAGGTCTTCTATTTTTCTGTTTTCTTCCAATTCCCGGTCCACAGTTATCAATGGCAGAATTTCTGCCGACATTCTTTTAACATGTTCAAACCAACATAATCATTTTCCTTCAATGATTTGTATGTTATTTAACACCACCATTAGTTCTCGTAATCATTCAAGTCTGGATTTTTTTGCTGCTCTTCTTTAAAAATCCATTTCCATACCTAACAGCCTTTTATAGATTCTTGCATTAATAACTCATATTTCCAAGGCAAAAACATTATAGACTCAAATACAGAATTGTAAATCATCCTCCTATTAAGCTGTATAATTGAGCTCCAGGTGGCAGAATTTTACATTTCAGTGGTCTTCCTTCCTTTTCCTTTTCTCTATTCAATATCACTTGTGGAGATTCTTTCATTGTAGAAGATTAATCCCAGATAATCATAAAAAAAACTTCCCCACTGTTATCGATTCTTTTTCAATGACTAAATAATCTCACTAAATAATGCTCTGTTTTCTGTAATTGATGTTTAGCCCTCATTTTTCATAATATTCTAAAACTTTCCTTAGTAGGATGTAGTTGATTTTTTTTTTTTTTCAAATACTAAAAAATAACAATCTCAAAATACACCTAAGGCCTCAACAAACTTCACTTTCAGTTAAGAAATAAATTTTACTTCCTCAAGTATAAGATTAGTTTTTGAATAGTGTTATAGCCCAAAGATAGATTTATTTTTAATTTAATTTTTTATTTTTTAATCTCCTTTCCAGTTGACTTTTCAACCATATGTTTTTTTTTTGTAATTAAAACAGCTGTTAACTGTTAGTTGGATAAAATACTTCAATGAGATAGGTTTTCCATGTATAAAAGTGTCATGGGTTTATTAAGACCTCGTTTCCAAGGGCAGAAAAGAATGAAGAGCTATTAAATTTTGAGACACGCTGATGAGGACTCCTAGGTAGTCCATTCTATGTTTTGTTGAGATATTTAATCTATGTTAATTTGTATACCTTCACCCTTCAAGCAAAGAATCGATTCCCCGCCGGCAATCAGCCAATGTTTAGGAGTCTACTGCGAATTTTCTGAGGAACCAGACTTGTGTTGGTTTCTGGAGCTTTCACCCACCACCAGGCATGGATTTAACCAACCACCGGCTCACTGCCACTGTATAGGTTCCGAGTATTGGTCACCAGCCCTTCACCATTTGGATTACGGCAGCCATCTTGCAAGAGCTCTGAATCTCTTATTTATTTTTTGTTCAGTATGCACATATTGACAAGCTTCTATTCTTCCACCTACTGTGAGAGACTCTTTTTTTGTTATTTTATCAAACATCGAGTGTTTTGTTCCCTAGTCATTATATAATATTAGAGTTAATTATTTTATTTTTTTATATTTATTTCATAAGATTAAGATTTTTTATATTTAAGCATCTTAATTTTTTTTCTTTTCTATTATTTCTTTCATTAGAGAAAGAATCCTTGTGGTTTATGGATACATATATGTATATATACATGGTATACATAACACATTTGTGTATGGAATTAGAAAGCATATTTTCATTTCTATATTATTTTGGTTCTTTGGGATTTTCATTTATGTATCTATTGTTAACATTGAACCAGCAATAGAGATTTCTTTATTTTGGAGTAGAGGTTTGCATATTTACATATATGAAAAGCCCCTCGCCCTAACAAATAGATTAAGTGGAATTACACCAAAATTAGCCTATTTAAGTAAAAAGTATTATTTGATTGCCGTCTATGAATGGGCCGTAAGTGGCACTTACTTTAACATTGTATTTATCAGCAAGAGCCAGCACCGGGGTGATCGTAGTATGGTTGATCTTGATTTGGCCCGTGTAGAAGTATTTGATGAACTCGCCAAATATAGCTGCACACGCTGGAGTTTCCTGAAGTACAACTCTGCTCTTATGAGATTCACTCCATTGTGGATTCATCAACATAACCTAGAAAATAGAAAACACTAGTAAGACAAACTTCCTTGAACAAGTATTAATTCGAAAGCTCTACTGATATTGACACTGATAACTGGTGTGACAAATAGTCTGGCAAGTGGTCCTTTTTTCAAATCACTGGTGGCTACTTTGAAGTTGGGTACTAACCAACATGGGAGTGTCAAGATTCATTTCTTGGGACAATCGAGTGATAAATAATAATGTGTAGTCAACCGCGGTCAAAGTATTAAATGAGTTAATAAAACTTTAACTCTATCTAGGGGAACCAAGAACGATTAGTGACTTTACTCTTTTCTCTTCCAATTATTTTTGTGGCATTACTGCTCATGATTAACTTCTCTTTTACCATAAGGTCCTTATTCATAGTAACTCATGAAATAAAATGAATATAATAATATAAAATATAGACATTAAACCAAAATATGTATAATAATATTTCAGTTTATTGTACAATTTGAATCTCATTCTTCACAAAATATTAAATGCACGCTCTGAACAATGCACAACTTTGCATTACTGTCACTGTTTTGATTGTAAATCTTTTAAATTGAAAGTTACACAAAATCATGCTAGTTTATACCAACCTGAAAAACCTCACTCGAGGCACATAATATGAGTCTATGAGACGGGTATTCAACACCACCAACAACCAAACAGATATCATTCATCAATCGTTCGGCATATAAGGTTGCAATTTTAACCAGCACATGTTGAGAATTGTCAATCTAAAACAAAGAATTTCACCTGAAGTAACGTCCATAAGGAAGTACTTTTAGAATAATTCATATTTCTTCCTTTGTCATTTATTATAGAGAAGACACTTAATAGAAATTTCTTTAATAACGAACCTCAACAACCCCTGTGGACTGACAGCTTTTGTCCTGAGTGCAGTTTTCATCCTGGTTGACGACAACAGTAGATGGTTGCTGAGGTGGTCTCATTGCTGATCTGAACATTCTTTAACCATATAAATTAGAGAAGATGTAATTAAGTAAATGCACTTTTAATAATAATCAGTAAACTAATGGCTTGAGGAAAAAAACAGCCTAGTTAAAATAACTGCTGAAAGTTACAAAGTAACTGAAACACTTAAGATAAATATCTAACCTTCCAACAACTCTTTCCAACATCATTTGTTTTTTAAAACAGAACTTTTCATATTCATAAGCGAGTTCAATAAAAATTTAGCAAAATCTAAAGATTCCATATAATATACACTTAAATTTATAAGTAAAGGCGGACGTAGGCTATTTCTGAAAGGTAATTCATAATATTTAAAGGTATTGATTAATCAGACCAACAGAACTTATTACATAAAAGGTTACATTCATATGTAAAATTAAATATTATGTACAAGTTCCATCACAAAACCGCTATCTACTGGACTGGGGCACTTGATAACACAGAGAAGACAGATTGACTAAATCGTTTGTGATCACTAGGACAAGAGCTTAAACAGGACTCCGAGCTAAAAAAAAATTAACTTTTTTTATTTAAAAAATTTGTTTTGTTTTGATTTTAAGTTTTTTTTGTTTGAAAAAATCCTTGAGATTTTCGGAAAAGATTAATATATACTTTTTGAGAATTAAAAATAAAAAGTTCTGAAAATATTAACTTAAATGGACCAAAGTGCAAGTGAAACATATTTTCAAAGAAACATAAATAAACTCTTATTTTTCCGCTTTCTTCCTTTAGATGGCAATGTCAGGAATTAAACTATGGAATTCAGTGGTTCTCCTGAAGCCCTCCAGGCGTCCATAGAGATTTCTCTGCACTTCAGTTGGAGAGGGCCACATCAGCCTCCTTAGCTCGGAAAAAAGTTTGCACGTTTGGAGAATGTGCTCAGCTTTTCTCTACTCACCTTCTCTACACTCGCAGAGAGAACTGAGCCAATATGGAAGTATCGGAAAAGGTGTGCTCTGAGACGGTCGTGATTAAACTCTGATCCATTTTAAATTAATTTAAACCAAACGTTTTATGATTTCTTTCAACCAAACCTTTTTTCTTCAAAATATCCAAGCTTTAAGAATTTAGTTTAACTAACAATCGGGTATGGCAAACCCTACTCTCCTTTAAAGAGAGGTAAAACCAAAAAGAAGAGAGCTGATAAAGCCCACTTTGAAATTTCCTCTATTTATATAATTATTAGTAATATCTTTCATTCAATCGCATTTTGAATTTTTTCAGTCAATACTTTGCAACTGTGAACAACTTTCGTCCAAAGATCAGAGTTAAAGACCCAAAAAACCGACAAGTTCCCCAACACGTTGAGGTAGGGCATAGCACGAGTTGTTAAATAGTAATTTCTGCCACAATGAGATAGACGTGGTGTTTCACTTGAAGTAAAAAAAACGCTGGTGCCGAAGAGCGTCTGCCTGAATTTCTGATAATTTTGGGGCTTGTGCTGGGAAGACAATAACAACCTTTCTAATCTTATCTAGAGCTAACCAACCTATTCTAACCATGGTGAGAGTTTTAATTCGTGGGAACGCCATATAAATGGGGGCCGACAGGCAGTCCTCCTGACAGGCCGACAGGCCTCCAACACAATTATGTTATGTATTATTTTGTAAGTTTTAATGGAAACACATTTCGTTAGTTTAAAAACGTATTTGTTTATTGAATATGCACTAGATATGACACTAGTTCTCTGTTCTCTGTTCTAGTTCATCTGGCAGCAGATTGAACCAGGAATGTTTTGGAAATATATAAGTTTAATAGTTTTTAGGATAAGCTTTCTGGTCAAGTTTAAACATATACATAGTCATATGATTGGACTCATATTCTATAATTAGTGTATTTATATTAATATAATTAAATATATTTATTAATATTGTGGGTAATGAAAATTTCCCATGGCTGTCACCACAAATCAATGCTAATGATGTCCATTAAGCGATTCTTTTCTACTTCAATGAGAACATCAGTAAAAGTGGCAGTGTTAGGCGCTAGTGGAGGTATTGGTCAACCATTGAGTTTACTACTGAAATTAAATAGCTTGGTGACAGAACTATCTCTGTATGATATAGTACACACACCAGGAGTAGCGGCAGATCTCAGTCACATTGACAGAAATTCGGTTACGAAGAGTTCTCAAGGCCCTAAAGCCTTGAAAACAGCATTGACAGGAATGGACGTTGTCGTGATACCAGCGGGTGTCACAGCGACACCAGGTATGACAAGGGAAGATCTCTTTTCTTCGAATGCATTCATTATTAGAGATTTAATTGATGCCGTTGGAAAGAACTGTCCTAAAGCAATAATTGCTATTGTTACTAATCCAGTGAATTCCTGCGTTCCTATTGCAGCAGAGACACTCAAGAAACTTGGAGCTTATGATCCCAGGAAATTATTTGGAGTAACTACACTTGATTTAATAAGAAGTAGCACATTCATTGGAAACCTGAAGGGCCTTGACCCGAGGACAATTCGAGTTCCCGTAATTGGTGGTCACTCAGATGAAACCATTGTGCCTCTTCTTTCCCAATGCAAACCAAAGGTGAAGTTAACAGATAGCGAAATCTGTTCGTTGACGAAGCAAATTCGAGATGCGGGAAACGAAGTCCTTAAGTTAAAGGCTGGAGCCGGCACTGCAACTCTTGCTATGGCAGTTGCTGGGTCTAGAATGATAGAT
This sequence comes from Halyomorpha halys, assembly GCF_000696795.3. NCBI lineage: Eukaryota > Metazoa > Arthropoda > Insecta > Hemiptera > Pentatomidae > Halyomorpha > Halyomorpha halys. The sequence continues at coordinate 1,935,362 of NW_027106400.1, read as the reverse complement.
GCAATCATGCGGGCAATCAGGGGTCAGTTGAACGTTGTAGAGTGTAGTTATGTTGCTTACGATTACAATGAGGAGATACGCTATTTCGCAACTCCCTTACTTTTGGGCCGGAATGGAATTGAGAAAAACTTAGGTGTCCCCGAATTGTCAACATATGAACAGGAACTTTTGAAAATAGCAATTGCTTCACTGAAAAAAAATATCAAGAAAGGAGAAGATTTTGTGCTCAGTTAATAATTTCTAATTATATGAAAAAATAGTAGAAATCGTCTGCCATGAGATAAATGCTGACGGGACACCTCTTAGGGGACAATAAAGTTGGACACTCCTGCTGGATTAACTTTATTTAAATTATGTACATATTTTTTCCATTTATTTGATCATTATAGTACAGTCACCTATGATGAATTGTAGGGAAAGAAACACGGTGAGGGTTGACTCATCGACTAAATATATAGTTTAAACAAAAGAGTATTTAATTGTACATCGATATACCGGGTTTAATCAAAATCGTTAAAAGGTGCTTTCGAGAAAATCGTAAAAAAAAAAAAAAAAATGTTAAATCGATAATGTTAAGTGGGATTTACGGTTAGTACATTTTAGCGAAAAAGTTTCGCATTTTTTATAGTTGTACCTAACCTTAACTTTGTAATTAAATTACAAAATTTGTAACTTTGTGATTTGTAATTTACTTCCACCCAGGATTTTCGATTTTGATTATTCAAATACACAGATAGAAAGTAATGCGAGACCTCTTTATCTAAGCTAAGGGTCCCTTACAACGTGTTTTCAGAAGAAAACTTGGATTTGATATTTTTCATTACAATTCTTTAGCTTAATATATTTCAGGTATGGTGAAGTAAACAACAAATTACAACTGATGAACAATGCGTCTTTGGAAGACGGAAACTAATAATAGTTTTTAGGATAGGTATTCTGATTTACATTAAGTCCAATCATATGATTGATGTTACATTTGAAAATTTTCTCATTAATGTTAATGGAATCAATATGAATTGGTTATACGTAATGTGATTTATTAATTTCAGTTACCTGTAAACCAATGGTGATGTTGTCCATTCAACGGTTATTTTCTACTTCAAAGAGAGCATCAGTGAAAGTGGCAGTGTTAGGAGCTAGTGGAGGTATTGGACAACCGTTGTCTTTGCTACTGAAATTAAATAGCTTGGTGACAGAACTGTCTCTGTACGACATAAAACACACACCGGGAGTAGCGGCAGATCTCAGTCACATCGACAGAAATTCCGTTACGAAGAGTTCTCAAGGTCCTAAATCCTTGAAAGTAGCTTTGACAGGAATGGAAGTAGTTGTAATCCCCGCGGGTGTTCCGAGGAAACCAGGTATGACAAGAGACGACCTTTTCACTTCAAATGCATCCATTGTTAGAGATTTAGTTGATGCTGTTGCAAAAACCTGCCCTAAAGCAATAGTTGCTATAGTCACTAATCCAGTAAATTCCTGTGTTCCCGTTGCAGCAGAGATGCTTAAGAAACATGGAGTTTATAATCCAAGGAAATTATTTGGAGTAACTACACTTGATTTAATAAGAGCTAGTACATTCATTGGAAACCTCAAAGGCCTTGATCCGAGCACAGTTTCTGTTCCAGTCATCGGTGGTCACTCTGGAGAAACTATTGTGCCCGTTATGTCTCAATGCAAACCATATGTGAAGTTAACAGATGACGAAATCTGCTCATTGACCAACCGAATTCAAAATGCGGGAACAGAAGTCGTTAAGTTAAAAGCTGGAGCCGGTAGTGCAACTCTTGCTATGGCTTTTGCTGGGTCTAGAATGGTAGATGCTATCATGCGGGCATTCAGGGGCCAGTCGAACGTCGTAGAATGCAGTTTTGTTGCTTACGATTACAATGAGGAGATACGCTATTTCGCAACTCCCTTACTTTTGGGCCGGAATGGGATTGAGAAAAACTTAGGTGTTCCCAAATTGACGACATTGGAAAAGGAACTTTTGGAAGAAGCTATTCCTACACTTAAAAAGAATATTCAGAAAGGAGAAAAATTCGTACAATCTGAATTTAAAGAATTTCAAACCTGCAAGTAACTGTTTTACAGACAAACTCATTAGTGCGGAAAATCTGTATTTAAGTAAACGTAAATCAATAGTCAGAGAGCGGGGCAAAACCTTCAATTTTTGCTTTAAGAAAAGTAAATGCCTCTAATGTAAGTTATTGTTGAAGTTTTTTGCTCTAGAAAGTTTCTAAGAAGACCAAAGTGATACTATAGACAATAAGATCCGTTAAAAAAACAAAACCAAAAACATTGTATTGCCTAATTTAACTCCATATTATAAAGATTATTAACAAATTATACTTTTATTTCTCAGCTTATAGTAAGACCCTTATTACCCCCTAACCCGTAAGACCCAAACTATTATAGGACAATAGTCAATAATTACTGATAATATTGTCGAGGTGATTAGAACGGTAGGAAATAACCGTAGGTTCTTGTCGAAAGGAAACTTCACTCTGCAGGGAAATAGCTTGCAACAATTAAATAAATTGTTTATGCGGTCCCTTCAAAACATTTTATCCGAAATTTTAAAAAGAAAGCTGAACTTCTGAATAATTGAATGCATAAAATGTTTGCATTTTGTATTAATAAACATTGTTCAATAAATGTACTTAATTTTTATTACTAGTTATTTATTATGAATATTATTAGTTGTTTTTAAACCTGAATGCGCAGTGGCAATGTGGTAAGCCACGATGCAACTAACTCGAAGGACCTAGGTCAATCCGGCTGGACAGAAGTTTATTTTATGTTACACTGTAGCCTTGAGTTAATCCTTCGGGTTTCGGAGCCCTCCGGGGTCCACCTAGCCTCATAAATTGGGTAAAAATCAGGAGGTCGAGCTTGATTCTGACCAAACCACCTTATTGCATAACCGTTGGACTAGTAACAGTTCTTCCCAGCATCTATTACCAGACCCTACAGTCTTTTAGAGTGAGATACTTCCGGATTCGAAAGGGCACATCAATCTCCTCATATTTCGCAACAGAAGCCGCAGTTCTGCAGGGTTCTATACAAGCGCCTGTAATACACGTTGTATACCCATAATGGAGCATATTCTCACGGCCACATATGATAACGATACAGTCGTTTTAGCCAAGTATGGCGACCCAGCACAACACTTACAAATTCACCTGGCTCACATCAATGAATGGTGTATGAAATGGAAAACAGCGACAAACAGAGGATTGAGAAATCAGTAAAAATAACTTCTATACTCCGTAGTTGTCTATGTCCTCCTGTTTTTCATAACGAAGTTCAAACCGGACGGACACAGTAAAATACCTTGGATTGACACAGAAAAAACGACTTACATGGGATCCCGCATCAAAATAATAAAACAAAAGCCAGACTACCGACTTAAATTATTATTTCATCTTTTAAATAAACGATCAAAATTACCGCTTTCGGAAAAACTTAAGATTTACTTACCTTCTCAGACCAATTTGGACTTACGGATATGCCAAAAAAAAACAACTAACTTACTGAAACTGCAATAATTTTCAATCTAAATTACTAAGACGATTGATCGGTATCGCTCCCCCTTCAGTAACAAGAACTTCAAACCCTCACAAACTCCCAACGTACAATCAACCATTAAATCAGGGTTTCAAGAAACACTTCCAATACAAACAAACCTTCTAATTCATTTTCAAATTTCAATTTCAATGGCATGGTATCATTGGATGACCTTTCTTTTTCTTTTCCTTCGTCGGCACAAGACTCCTGTTGGAGTCCTACATCGCCCCTGTTGTTATAATAGAATGGAGATACTATGTAAATTATTATTTATTTATTTAATTTTAAAAATTTACTTAAGATTCTGCCATAAATTTGCACAACTGAATAGTAGCACTATTTAGATCCGACAGCCCTTGGAGGAATGCGCTATTTTGGATGAGGGGGGTATTTAATCCAGTGTTTATCATATCTACTGTAATTTAGTATAATAGGGATATTCATTATGTTGTGTTAAATGTAAAATGTTTTACCATGTTAAATTGTGTAAGTATAGGATTGTGAGCAGCCGTATTTAAAGTCATGTTTAATGTTAAATGAATAAGAGATTCTAGCGGATTTTCTGAGAAACTTGTTTTCTAACCTTTCTTTCCAAAACTTCATGTTATTGTTTACTTTTAAGCTTTGATTAAAATAATTTATTACAATATGCCTAAAGTAATTGAAAAGTAGAAGTTGTGTGAAAGTTTGACTACTGAGTGTCTTGTTGAACTAACTTGTGAGGAAGAAAATCAAGATGTGCTAATTGATAACTGTCATTATATTATTATTATTGTCATACATTGCTTAATTCGATTTAAAAATATCCAAAACAATACTAATACAGAATCAAAACACAAACTAGGAGCAAGTAACCTAGCACAACAAACAAAATAGTGACGAGCTCAGCTGGTTTCTTCGTGACGTCATTCTCTATTTAACAGATCTAGTAACAGACCCTCAACCATGTTATATTGTTTTAACATGGTAAAAGAACGAAATATTTCTCCATTTAACATGTTAAACTAAATATGATGAATGCCCCTAAATGTGTAATGAGTCCTATATGGAGTTGCATGTCGAACATTAATCATTTTTTCAACTTTTATTAGAGCCAAGCTGCGATTTGTACCACCATGGTTAATTCTTTTTTTTTCGGCCAAGACTCCCATTGGAGTCATATACTACCTAACCATGGTTGGGGGTCAAAGTTTTTCATGTTGTGGGACCGCCACTCAATGAAAAAAGTCGACACCCCAGGCCGGATTCGAACCGGGACCGCCAATAGACGCCAATTTGATAAGACTGTGTCTTAACCACTCAGCTACAGGGCCCCTCGTTAATTCTTAATATTGTAAGTAAGACTATTTCTTTTCTGTTTAAATTAACACAAGTGTTAGAGAACCATGGGTGAGGAGAGACAAATGATCTTTACCTTTCCAACTGGACTCTTAGGCATACCTATCCTGCCATTCACTAATGAAGTCTTTTTTCATCCAATTAATCAAGTCTTTTTTCATTTCCTTAACCTTAATGATTTCATGACATTGTTTTTTCTATGCAACATCTCATTCCCTGGTTGTAAAATATTATTTACAGTTGTGAATAAATTAAATAAAGTAAGAAACAATTTTTCATCCTCATTCACACCTTCCACTATCTTTCAAGTTGTCTGGGATTAGTTTATAACATTTATGGTAATCCGAAATATCTGTCACATGTAAATGGGCCTTCAGAGCAAATAATAGTACTTATTTTAATAACTTAACTCCTAGATTGATGGTGGAGGGAGGGGGAGGAAGCCTTATATAATACAATTTTGAGTGCATTGCAATCAAGAATGAATGTTTCAATAGTTTATAAATTTCAATTGAACTGAGGTACAAAAAGTAATGTTTTGCTTGTCTTATTTTTGTTATACAAAAAAGTAAAAACAGTTTGGTATTTTTTTAAAAATTTATTTTAGTTATATAAAACAGGATATATTATAACTTTCAGCGAGCAGATAGGACAATGGAATTGTAATAAATAATCTTAAAGCAATTAATCAATCTTTATAACAAACAAAATAAATTACATGATACATCACACATTTGATAGGAGAAAAGGAAAGGTTATGTCTGACATAAGATATACACAATTTTTAGCTTTATAATTTCATTTGATTATGAAAGCTTATAATACTTAGAACTAGCCTCTTAATTTTATTATAGTATACACTTGACTTCATTGGAAGTAGTTAAGAAAAAACCAAAAAGACAAAACACAATTTGAATATTACAAAATTTCACAAGACTTATAAAAATATTTTTTAAAAAAGTTATATGAATCGTTAACAAATATACATAAAAACAAAATTGTACCTTCAAGTATGTATAAAATTAATGTTTGCATGTTTTGGTGGAATGAAATAAACAAACATTTAATATATCTTCTTTATTTTCAAGGCCTTAATTTTAGCAGTCAATCTGATCGCAAATAATCCATTCTGCCAAAACATGTACTGTATTTTGAGGAAACATTGGCACCATAAATATATACAAGCGTTAGTAATTTACTTATGGAATTAATTATACCATTTTAGAGAAAAGCAGGTTTGTTAATAAATTTCAAAAGCAATATTTACAACAAAGATTGTGTTACAAGCTAAATCTAAACTTCATTTCACTGTATCTATTGCTAGATGAAGTTTCAATTAGATTTTTTGGTAGACTTTAAGCCTTGTCCCTCTGAGGGATGTTGATGTACGCATATTACATACATATACATTCTTTTTAAATCATATTATAAATGTAAAATCCTTCAACAGTAATACAAGGTGCACATTGAAATGCTGAGTATGGCAGGACAGTTTCAGTGACTGTGATACCGCATGGCGCATGTGAGACGATTCACAGAAACTGCACTGACTTAATCTGCATAACTGCTTCTCTATTCAACGCGCACCCGGCCTTTATGTTTAATTGATTCAAATGGCAATGCATCAAAAATTGAGCTACAAAAACATGGTATTTTTAAGACCCTAGGCAGGATTAGACAAATTATTTTTATTTTATAAGATGAGAATGTTTTTAATTTACTTTACAATATAAATGTTAAAGGTTGTCACAACTTTTACAAAACAGGATGTCTACTGAATGCAATTACTATATTTTTCTGAGCTGATTTGTGATATTCATTCTAAAACTTAAACTGCTCTAACTTTGTGATTATATGCAAGCACAATAAATCAGCTTATTTATAAACCGTGCTGGAGAATAGCAACGGTTAATATATTTCTATTGAAAATTAATCTTTTTTTCAAAAAAATGGTTCATTATTTGAATTTAATAATTATTCTTTATTTCTTATATGCTGCATTTTAATATTTTGGCTACTTATCAATTCAGAATATTAGCAAGGATGAAAAACTAAATCGGGATTGTAAGAAGATATATAATACAAATAAATATTCTTAAGTTTTTTTAATTAAAGATATTCGTTATTTATTTTAATTTACACAATATTCAGTCCAATCATTTATACCAGAAACTAACCTCGTGGAGACTTTTCATAGCAGACAATATTTCAAACTTTTACATTCTCTGTAACGGTAGAATCTTTCTATTTGGTATTTATCGTCTACCTTATTTAAAATCCTATTGTACTTAAAAATTAAACAATAGAACTTAAAAGTGTAACAATATATTTTTTTTATTCTGCTTTGTTTATAAATTAATTTTTTTTTAAGATAGTCCTGTCATGTCATTTTTCTTGACTAAAGTGGTAAATACTTACAAAAAGTTAAGCGCTATACATATCTCAGCAACTTTTTTCAAACACCTACATATTGTTTATTAATAATAATGAGAAAAAAAACATGCAAGCAATAATACATTAAATATTAGTAACTAAACAACAACAAAAAAAGGAGTGACAGGAAATATTAAACAAAATGGTTAATAAAAAATACCAACTTTAAAAAATGTCTTTTAATTTTTTAAAGCATAAGGTGATCTATAACTCATTTTGAGGCATGTTCTAATAAAATTCGTAAATGTTATTTCTCAAACAGCTTTATAAAGACAATTACCCACATAATATCAAACTTACACACTTCAATTTTTTAAATAAATATATATATTGGCATTTATAAATATAGTACAAGCATATATATTTATAATTATTTTGTTAACTTCCATCTTAGCGACCTTTTGAAAAAAAAATAAACAAAATAAGATCCACTGGGAATGTTGAAAACATATTGAATGTTTTGTTCTAGCAACAAAGTCTCAGTTATAAATCACGATTCTTATATATATATACAATCTAGTGTATACATTTATAAATATACATTTACTCGCTAAAGATGAAAATGAAGGTATAATACACGTATTATTTATATACAAAGAAGTATGAAAGAGTTACGACAGACATTAATCCTTACAATTGGTTAAAACTTTGGCTATTGGATATAAATTACTCCATTACTAATACTTTTTATATTTTAATAATAATAAACGCTATTATATACACATATATATACAGTCATAGAAATATGAAATATATCTCAAAGTATAATACAGCATGGTTTATATAAATATTTTACTTTATATTTCTTAGTGTTAAATAAAAAAAAAAATATATCTATATAAATATGTTATAAATTTCAAATATAACAAAAATAAATTAATAATTACAAAGAAACTGCAAAATAATTGAAAAATATTCAATAGGCAGAAAATTAAAATTTTATTTGCCTATTACAAACAAACAGTAAGACTCCCAAGCGAACCACGATAAACTTTACACAATAATTATAGTTTGTTTCATATTAAATAAATGGAATTGACATTAGTTAAGTATGGAAAGTACATTCCCTAATGTTTAATATCAGAGAAAATAATTTATTTTTCAACTAGGCAGATTTAAATGCTGTTAAGTAAGAAATGTGATAATTTTATTTAAGAAATTATTAAACAGTGGAATTAGAAAAGAAAAAGTCATTTAGACAAAAAATTAAATTTCAATTTTGTCGCCCTTATAATTCAATTTGTGCATAAAATGGGGAGGGAGGATATGTACAAATTTAATTTAAATTAATTTATTATACACATTAACTTATTTGTTGCAGATTTTGTGCTATTGTTTTTTTTATTATTAAAATTAAATCCCTAAAACAGAGAATGTTAGAAGGGCTTTACTGATTATCAATTGGAAACTTTTTTTTAAAAAACAACATTCAATAAAAAATGTATGAAATGAAAAGAGAAAAACAAACAAAAACAAACAAAGAAAAATATAACAAAAGCTTAAGTTAATTGTTATATACGGTTATAACATGCGATTGTTTAGGTTATTATACATTGAAACTTTCAATACAACAGGCGTTCCAAATAATTACATCAAACATCAATACTTTTCTATCAAAAGCCGATTACTTACTCCGTACATACACGCAATAGATAAAAATTCAGTTCTAAACATCCCAAAATACAAAATCATGACCAAGCATTATCAAAAACAGCCCCTTACCTGAGATTAATTACTTTATTTTAAAAAAAAAACAAGACATCAGACAATTTAATCATACAAAAAAATCACATACAGATAACATCTTATGATTTAATCATTTTAGACAGGAATAATTCTCTTATTAATGACCTTAAAGCTAGATCAAAATGTATTTGACGGTTAGAATAGATAGGAAACCTTTGCCCCTCGTATATTCAATGTATACAGTAAAATCTTTATTAACCAGTATCTCCTAACTGATAGTGTTTGTAATTAATCAACAATCTACAAATGTTATTGTTCTTACTTCAAAAATTCTTTTTTTAATTGATCAGGTTAGCAATAGAAAATAAAACCGCTGTTAGTTTAGAAATTATTTTTTCTAATTAATCAAGTCAGCAACTGATAATAAACCAACTGTTAATTTAGAGAAATCATAAACTTTGTAACTAAACATTAAATATTAATTTAAAATTTTTATAAGATATTTTTAATGCAAAGTTCTGACGCTCAAAACCTTCCTGATGAAAATTACTTTAGATGCAAACGGGCAAAGCTAATAAAAGTATGATCGTCAGGGTACATTAAATAATAACTTAAAATAGTAAAAAAGCTATTTATTATGAGCTGACGTTTCAGGTCTAAAAAAAAGATAAAAACAACTAAAAGAATAAAATAACATGAAATAAAATTGAACTTTGGAGGGGTTAAAAAAGTAAGTGAACCAAGTAAATAAGAATAAGATGTACAGCGAAAAGAAATACAAAAAGTTATTAGACAAATAATGAAAAGAAGTAAGAACAAACCAAATTGTAGCTAACGATGGGAAATAAAAAAAATTATTTAAAAATAAAGTTGTCCTATTGTTGGTGGGAGTTCTATTTTCTTTATTTTTCCTTGAGGTTTATTTTTCTTAATTCCTTTTTTGCCATCTCTTAGCGTATACTGAATTTGTTTTATATTTTTCTTTTATCTACTTTTTTATTTGTTATTACTTCACCTTTTCATTTTATATGTATTTTCCACACATTTTTAACCCCACCTAAGTTTACTTTTATTTCATGTTATCTTATCCTCAAGTTTACTTTTCTTTCATCTTATCTTATCCTCTAGTTTACTTTTATTTTATATTATCTTATTCTCTGGCTCAGTTACATATTTTTAGTTGTTTGTATTTTTTCTAGCCATGATGAAGCCATGCAAAGTGGGGCAAAACATTAGTTCTTCCTTTAATTAAAACATGAGTTAATTTAGAAATTATTAACTTTATTAATAAACCTTGAATTTTAATTTACCTCACAATTACAATTACCTCTTTGGTTAATTGAGATTTTACTGTAGTAAAAAAACAAATCAGAAATTAAATCGTGTGACAAGCAGAAAAAGAAATTAATTTTTTTTTATTTTTAAACATTTCTCAGTCTTAATACTTAAATTTATTTTAACATCATTGATAAGTTTATCGATCGATATCATCATGAATTTCACAGTCGATATCAAACTAAATGAAATCACACAAACAGTAACTATAATACAGACGATAGGCTAGGCAGATCTATAACCTGCGTTTATAACTTTGAGCAAATCAGCGATAGCTGGAGTGGAATGCATTGATCATCTATAAAAACTATAGTCTAAATTTTTAATCGTAATACATTAAAGTTTTAAATGTACACGTCAAGCCTCCAAATTTTTTGCTTAATCTAGTTTTAAATGCTTTAGATATAACTTACATTACTACCGTCTTGTGCTCATATAATTATTCTTTACAGTTAATTTTGTGCCTCAAACTACAGAGAGATATTTAAATTTTTTTAATTGATTTCTTAAACTAAAATCAATTTTTACTTCAGGATGTCTACAACAAAATTCGAAAATGATTTTAAGGCCTTCGAAATTTTGAGCTCATGTGTTTTTTCTTTAAATAGTGATTGAGTAATAATTACTATACTCAAAAATTACAAAGTAATTATTATTAGTAAGGTGACACGATACGTAAGCTGTTTTAAGACAAGCCGATCATCTGTTTTGAGTCTCTTTTCTAGGCGCACTACCTATATCGATGTACAAAAAATAAGATACACAGCAGTAATTAGGATAAACCACATAATAGGATATATAAATAAAAAGACAAATCAATAAAAATAAAGGATTTAAGTGGTTTAAAAAGCGAGGTTCTCGATGTGTATTCGTTAAAAAGTAAACCTGATGGGACCAGCTTGAAAAATAATTTTATTTTATTAAAATTTCAAGTTTTTGAGGTAAAGAGACCATCACAATGTTTCATAATGTATAAGAAATATATGAGTACTTTTACAAAACTTTTTGCTTCATAAAAAGAATAGAAATATAAGGAGGTGATCTGTAAATTAGTTTTTTTTAAATTAATAAATATTTTTTAGTTATTTATTTATTTTTTTTAAATTTTGTTCAATGATTTACTTAGCATTTTTAAGAAAAAAACAAAACAGATACAATAAAAAAAAAATTAGAGTATTCTCAGTTCTTTGGTCCGTTGGATGCTTTTTAATCTTTTTTTTTTTTATGAAGATACTGACCTAACATAATTTTTAAATCAATTCCGACAATAAATTAAATAATGAAAATAAATTACTCTAGTAATTTGCTTTCCTTATAAACAGAAAAATAAAAATAAAAACTTAATTTGTTTTACTTTAATGTCAGTTTCAGCATTAATAACCAATTTAACTGATCAATATATTTACAAATTTTCAAGAAAGGGGATACACGCAGGTACAATAATAGTTGGCAAAGGAATACAAAAGGCATTGGCAGTTTTCATGTAAAACAAATATTCAATTAAGCCGAAAAATTAATGAATGTTCTTTCAAGACTAATTGTGATTAATAATTTTGGTGAGACAAGTTATCTAACTTTCCTATAGAACTATAATCAAATTGTTTTAAATAGAAAATTATCTGTTTATTTTAACTTTCTTCGAGAGAAACTGTCAAGATGAAAAACTATTTGAAATTTTTTTCTGAGTAAGGAAGACTAGTATTTAATAAACAGTGACACTTATTTAATCTTATTATATCAAGATTACATTATAATTTTATTTTTTTTTAAGGGGGGCCAGCATCCTGGATCTGACTCATGTGTTTCTGAGTAGCTCCTCAAAATAGTTAATTTCAAAACCGACCAATTTTTTTTTCCTCAAAATTTGCTTTAGAATCTTTCTTAAAGTAACTGTATCAATAAATCTACAAATATTCTACAAAAATATAACAGATTGAACTTAAATGACTTCAAGTCAGATAATTCTATGTTTTTGATATATGTTCAGTTTTTTTCTGAAATTTGATATAGTTACAGATTTAAAATTTTCACACATTACTATTGATGGTATTTTAATAAAACAGACACTAGGATAAACAATTTGATTGAATAGAAATTTCATTATCAAATTGGTACAATTCCAATACAAAAATTGGAAGATTATTAATTGACTTTAAGAGATGATTGTGGGAAGATGGTACAAGTGGCGATAAAAAAAAAAAAAAAATTAACATTTATTAGTATTTCTCCTTAAGGATGATATTTATTAGTATATCTCCTTAGCCTTGATGAAGCTTAGCAAAGTTGGGCAATACCTTGGTTACTAATAAATTATTTTTGACCACCACCCAGAATACCTTCCTACAATCGAAAGATTAAAAAGGTATAAGAAATTGGTATAAATTCAAAGATTAAAAAAAAATTATTCTTGAATTGAAATAAAAAATCCCTCATCTCTTTCTTTTACATAATGTAACTCTCATTAATGAAGAACAAGTTTCTAGCTTTGATAGTTTTTATGAAAAAGGAACATTCATATAAGAAATTATAAAATTTTCTGATGGAAAATCATACTAGTTCAATTTGCCATAATTACAAAAGAATATCATTGACAAATTTCTGCATTTAAAAATTTATTTACACAGTTGTTCTAAAGATTCTACACCAAATTTTTAGGAAAAAATAATGATGTATAATAATATATGAGAAAATATCTCATGGCCGCATGAAGTATACAAATTAGGTCTAGGATGCTAATATCCCCTCAAGTATTACAAACAAATACTAAAACTTTACCAATGATCTAGGAAGAATTTGCTAACCTAAACAATGTGTGGTAGGCTCTGACTCCTTGAGAAAATCCCTTTGTCATCGGAGACGGCCATTGTGAGGCCGCAGAATATCTTGGCCGAGAGACACGAAAGGATGCAGAGGCAGCCTGACAGGCAGGAAAGAATCGAAGGACCCTTCACCTCTGACGGCTGGCCACCATCCATCAGCGCCTGCAGAAATGCGACGCTCTGTTACGTGGTGGATTCTCCCCATCCCTCGCTGTCGTATTCTGAATCCGAGCCCGATTCTGAATCTGAAAACTCGACAGCAACTCTCCTTGCAAGTATTGAAGCAACGTCATGGAGAGCATTTACTCGTTCACCCTCTTTCTGTTCGATCTTTTCTACTTTCCTCAATTTTATACCTGAAGAAAAGAAAAAAATATTCAAAATCTTCAATAAAAATAAATATTTATTATTGAAAGGCTCTCTCTAAAACAATTTAAACTACAAAATTAAAATAAACAATTTTTCCTAGCAAAAGCTTTAATTTGAACTAACACTGCTTGTGCCAGTAATGAATCAGTCCTTAATATATAACGAAGGCTATTTTGGACCAAAACAAGAAATATGTCAAAGTTGTCGAGGTTTTTTTTTTTTTTTTTTTTTATCCCTGAAGTTTGAAGTAATGCCAGTTACAATCTTTTTAAACAAAGCTCTTCAAAATTATTATGATTATTTAGCAGATTCTTCTTAATTCATCCTTAATTTAAAGACATTATACAAAATAACACAAGTTGTATTTTATTCAAATTAAAAAAAAAAATTAATACTGACACTAAAAAGTTAATAAACACATTATTGAAATAATTTAAATAATAATTAAATATGGTTGGTATCACACATACCATCTCTAATTGCCTTAAGTAAATCACTTCTAGGATCATACTGAGGCTGCGGTGGTTGTCCTGTTTTTGTTGCCCTAACCACATCGGTCAAGGGAGAGGTGACCATCTTCATTGTGGTTACTGTGCTAGTATTGTTCATAATCTGAGTGAAAAATAAAATATATTAAATACATAAAATTAATAATGCTGAAATACATGTACAAATGCAACTTCTTCATAGTTAATAAAATATATCAACAAGACAATTTCAGCCTTCTAAAAGTAGATAATAATATGATACTCACTGGTAGCGGTTGTGGAGGTTGATGCACAATGTCACCATTGGACAGAGGCGGAGGAGGGCTTGGCCCTGAAGATATAGGAGGTGGTGGTGGAGGTGGAGGAGGAGGGGGTGGTGGTGGCGGTGGGCTAGGAGGAGCCGGGGGCGGCAGGTCCACGGGAGGTGGCGGTGGTGGGGGAAGAGCCTCCCTGCCCAAAGAGACACTCCTTGAGCCTCTAGTGGGCGTGTTCACTCCAGAGGAGAGTGTCGGTGTGCTGCAACATCATTAGCAAAATTATAATACTGTATAAACAAATAATATTTGTAAAAGAAAACTTTTATGAGTCGTATCAGTAACTGAGATAAAAGTAATGCATTTTATAAAAGAGCCAAGAAAATTTAATGTAACATAAGCTGAATACCTAAATAAATTGTTTTTCTATTTTGTAAATAAAAATAGTTAAATAATAAATCCAATAGAGTGCACTGAAAAGCAATAAAAGTCTCACTGTGAACCAGAGATGGACAAAAATTAGCAATAGTTGAAACTGATAAATAGCTAAAATTGCCATGAATACGACCTTTATTTATCAATGAACGAACCATTGATAAATAAATATTGCCTCAAATGAGAATAATAAAAACAGGTAAAATTCCTAATAATTTTTAAAATATTACAATATACACAAATATCAATGTACTAACCTATTGGTTGAAGTGTTGGTGACCGCTGGAGGTGCAGGCGGAGGCTGGGTAGGTCTACGAGGGCTTGTATAGGCTGCCTCGCTGCCATTGCCAATGCTGCCCTGTTCATCATCGTACCTACCGATGCCAGAGTCTTCTTGGGAAAGCCCCAGGCCTCGCTGGTAATGGCTAGCTCTGGAAAAAATTGAACAAGGATTACATTATTTATTCTGATAAAGTCAATTATGAAAACAAATGATATTATACCAAGGAAATTAACACTTTAGTAATAAGCCCTTAAGAAAATTACATGAAGACATAGTTCCGTTATCCTTACAGGCTCCAAACTTGTTATATTTGAATGGTTTGGGACAAGAAAGTGACAAGCCACAATTTTGAAGATAACTGGAATTTTAAAAAAAGATTATTTATTTCTCTACAGAGCTATTTATTTTTTTATTTTGTCGAACACTATGATTCACACATATTTATCTATAATATTATGGAATATGAAATATAACAAACACTACATAAGAATAGTAACAATTTTGTATAACTGCTGTACCGAACCAGTTTGCATCACGTGGTGTCAAGTTCTTATAGTAAGCCATTAATTTATAAACACTAAATATTAAATTTCACATAAAAATAAATTTGTAATTAACAACTACTTTTTAATAAGTATATTTTTCATGAATTGCAAAATAACTTCACTTTATGAATTAATCATGAATTATTAAAAAAAAAAATTTGCTTAGGTTATTTAACGATTTATTTTTAAAAAAATATTAATAAAATTACTTTTTCCAAAGCCCACTTAAAACATCAAGTTCAAGACAGACCTTATTTTTTAAGAAAGGGTCCAATTTTTTCTAGAGTTGATTATACAGAACTTTTGCTATTGCAGAAAAATTTGATTTAATTAAGGAGAAGCAACTGTCATGTCAAAACCGTTTCCACGGTGACACTTTACGGCCACAAGAGCAAATGTAGTCCCTGAAATGGTGGAAACTGTATAATTGCTGCCATTATGAAGTAATGTAATATGTTTTAAATAAATATTGCTTAGTAGATTTGTTATCTTTTTAAGGAATAGAGATAGGAGTTAGTTAGCATAGATTGTAATATATTTGTATCACTACTATAAAGATAACCTTATTTCAAGAATTTTTATTTAATAGAATGGCTTTAGATTCTCCATATTTATTATTATATATAAGAAATTTTATTTTATTTTATTTTGTTATTAATTTATTTAAAAAACTGACAGCAATATTATTATACTTATAACTAATAAGGATAACAGCTTAATTGTGAAAATTAAAGATATATTTACATAAAGGTATTTGTTTTAAATTAAGAAAATTGTGGTTACTTAATATAAATGTAGTAATCATAATGTGAATATGTAAAATTTGTATTATAGACAACCCGATGATGGGGCAATAGCCCTGAAACATTTATAATAATTGATTAAAATAAAGAATTTTAACAAGGAAGAGTTATTTCACTACACCTCATTTTATTAATGAAAACTCATCCAGTAAAGAACCTATAATATTAAGAACAGTTGTGACAGTATTTGCACACCAAATGGGCATGACAGTTGATAATAAATGTAGTAGTAGTGAAGCTATGCCATACCAGAAATTGTCGCAGTGTACACTATATGACAGTTGGCGTCTTAACATTGAAAAAATTGTTTGAACAAAGAATAATTTCATCAATAATGAAATAACTTCATCCAATGAAATAACTATGAACTATTTTTTAAAAAAAATTTGTTTAGGTTATTTAACGATTCATTTTAAAAATATTATTTCAAACAAATTTTGACAAAGTCCACGTGCAAGACAGACCTTATTCTTCTACTGTGTAATTCATTATTCTTAAGAAAATTCTAAACACACTAGATGAATAAGAGTTGGAAAATTTGACGAATAGGCTAGCACAAAATGATCCATTACTTCAAAAGCTAATTTATGGACAGAAAAACAAATGTAACCAGAGAAAAGATATAACTAGTGTGGCAGTAGGAGCAAGAACTGACACACTGGCTGCATTGCGGATTTTGCTTAATTAAAAATTTGATAAGCTAACAAAAAAATGAAATAATTAACAGATTTAGGCAAACATTTGGAAATCGTGGTTTTAAAAGCAAATGTATCATTCCAAATTTGTTTCACTAAAATATGTGAGATAAATACACTCCATTTAATAAGCAAATATAAAAAAAAAAATATTGAGTGTAAAAATACAGCGTAATCTCGGAATTCCAAACACTCCAATAATCCGAACTGGCATAAATTTTTTTTTTTTTTTTAGAAAACTCAGCAGGCAATAACATTTTATTTTTTTTTCAAATAAAAGAGATAATGTGTAAAGGGCATTTTTAACTTCATAATCTATATACAGGTTTTATTGTAATTACAGTGAAAACCGAAAGTGGAAATTTTTACAGCATGGATATAGGGTAATTCCTATGGAAGTGTTCACAATAAATTTGTTGGAATTAGAAATACATAATATCTATTGTATAAATCATTTGATTTTGTAAAACTAATTTCATTATAAATGAACAACCTTATAGTTTTAACAAATTAAATCAGCACTTAGCATTACTGGAGATGTAAAAGAAAACTTTTTTTTTTAATTGTTAATTTTTAAAAACTTTAAAGTGTCAACTTTTCAATAAAATAAGTAAAAGAAAAATTAAATAAATAAAAATTGTTATGTCAATTGAATTGAATTTTTTTTTTATATCCTTTTTCATTCTGTAATCCAAACAACCCTCTGCAGGAATTAGTTCAGATTACTGAGCTTACACTGTACATACTGTAAAAAGGAAACAATATTATTAATCAGAAATTTTTTTGTAAATCCTCGTTTTAACTTACTGATACGGGTTATGGTGCTGCTGCGTAGGGCTATATATTACTTTAGATGGGTAACTTCGTTTCAATTCAATACTATTTGGTCTCGACGGCCTCAATTCTTCATTGTCAACTCTATCCATAGTACCATAAATCTGAAAATTGAAATTCATAAAATAGAAAGTATAAACTAAAAGTATATAATTTACTAACAAACATAAACAAAATATTTATTAAACTAATAACCATGACTGTGTATAGGGGAAGAGTATGTCTGAAATTTGGGTTGCTAATATTAACCATTCGGATGGAACATATGTAAGACAGGCCTGATAGGTTTATTGTTTTGCTACCTGTGTTGTCAGGAACCACTATAATAAATTATACTATTTATAAGCTAGATAGAATTTTAGATACTATTATTATACATCAAACCAATATTTTTTCTAAACTGGCCACCAGGTACCTACACTAAGATTAGATCCTCAAAATCAGCTTTGTTTTCCCAGATTGAGTCCAAAAAGAATACATGCATGAATATAGATATCACACGATAACCACATTCGGATCTCACAATAACTTTGAATTAAATTACTATTTCTACCTACTTACATTCTCACTAGGACCATAGTTATCACAAAGACAACAGGAACAATTATATTTTCGGCATTGTAAGAATTTAATAAAGGATGGAACTTTATAATTCCTTCTTCCCTGATTGTATCTGGGAAACATACTTCACTGACAGCTTAACTTCATAGGAAACTAGTCGACATGCATTGCACATCTTATCAACACCTACTTATCAGTGAGTTAAGATATATGATGTAGGGTCCTAAACATATATATACATTTTTTTTCAGTGGGTTTGATAATTAAACCTAATACCTTGTAATTACTAAATAATATTTGTAATAAGTTTAATTAAATTAGTTGGCAACAGAAATGTCAAGCGTTTATGCATATAAATTGAAAAATGAAGAAACCCAGTAACAATGGATAAATTGAAATTTTGTTAAAATTAAAAGATTTTCGCTTATTTTATTTTTTTAAAATAATTTATTGATTTATTTTTTACAGTCCCCTCATAATTACATTTTTTAGAATATAATGACTTTTTAAAAAGCACACAAGTGTCTTCTTAGAGTAATTAATTCAATTTTTATTTAGACCAAACAACAAATACTTTAATAGTAGGTACTGAACTATTTCAGGCGAGCACTGCACTCAATACTCATTTTATTCAAGAAAAATGAAAAAAAAAAAACAAAGTTCTAAATATGTTCACAGTCAACAATTTCCAATTGGTTGTCATTTAACATCCATAATAAGCAATTTTAGGGTATCTTTAAAAGGGGCAGCTTAAAAAATATAACACTATAAACATTACATCATTATAATCTAATGTATGATATTACTAATCAGTGATATCAAAATTTCATCTATTGTTTGAGATCGTCGAAAAAGCCCAGATATATTGGCTGAGTAAAATTATAAAATTTATCCGAAACAACTCATTCAGACTCAGACACAAAAGCGCACTTAGTTGTACTCAGTCCGTCATAGTGCTGCCCAACTTCATCAGATTGCCTCATACTGAGCATAAAAAAATATAAAAATTTTAAATTATGTGTTAAAATTGTAAATGATTTTTTATTAATTTATTTTTACCTTACATATTTTATTTTTTTAAAGCTTTTTATCGTTCTTTATGTGTGTTTAATTTTTCCATTATTTTAATTTTAAAACCTTCTCTATTTTTCCATCAAACATAAAACACAATTATGTCCAAATTATATAAATATTTTAAATATAGTAAAAAATATACATACACAAAATGCATATATTACCCAATTGATATTTCTATTATATATGAGGAGAATATGGTGAGGGTGCGGTCAGTGAAAACTCAATTAAAATTCTTACTTGGATTTTCCACCTCTTCCATCAGCAGCTTCGTTGTTTGAGTTTTATTTTTTTCTCATTTTACACCCTTCTCCTTTCCTTATTTTTCCTAACACACATTATTAGTTATGTTTACCACATATTATTGTTGTCATATTTACTAATTACTTCTTTTTTCTTACTTAACTTTATACTTTGTTTCTTTATTTCATTATTTTACACCCACATATATTTTATTAATTACATATAAATTCTTTCTCTTTCTTTTTTTCACAACTTTGATTTAAATTATTATTATTAAATTAAAATATTTTTATTTCCTTGTTCCTGTTATTTTACTTATATATTTAAATTATTTTAGCTATGTTTTTATTTTATGTATCAATATTAAATATTGTTCATTGCTTTGTTAAACCAAAAAGCAAGCTAATCAATTTTCATTGTCTATAATAAATATGTTATTCAAAACTAAATCAAGATGGCAGTACATGTCCATTCAAAAGTCTGTTGAATCGCGGTCATGATGAACAAATTCAAATATTTAAAAAACATTATTTTAATTTCCCATCATAATTGAAATTACAATACATTTAAGAAAAAATAGAAGTTAAGAATAAGTATTAAAGAAAATTATTCATAAAGGGAATCATAAGGAAAAACTTAAGACCGTAGTGCTACAATCGATGTTAAGAACTAACACCTAGAGAAGGGGAAGGAAGAAAACTTGGTTTTGGGAAAGATTTGTTGCTTGGGCACAGGCGGGGAATGTTTCCTGGATGAGGAGGTCCTCATCATCTTTTGTTCTAGCTAAAGGGTGGACACCTTGAAAAAGGGGAAATCGAAGAGTCACCCAAGAAGAAGAATAGGAGACTCCTGGGATCGCCAAACACACTTTGATGGATGAGAAGTGAGTAAAAAACTGTCAGAGGACCAATGCTTTGTTTTGTTAGTGTTTGTTTACTGAAAGATTGCCAACAGTCAGTATTAGTTTATTGAAAAAATCATCAAAAGAAGATTCTATGAAATTGGTTAGGTTCATTCTACTACCTAAAATTAAATACATTTGTAAAAGATGTTATAAGTAGAAAAGTGTAGAAAAAGAGAATGAACACACCCAGAGATTAAGAGTCAATAATGTTATAAAATTAAAATAATATTCTCCTGTCTGTTTAATATTAAAGCTTTTAATTTCAACCCAAGCTACACTCAAGAAATGAGAATTAAGTTTAAGCTATTAATATTCCTAATGAATAATTTTTGATATTACAAAATATATGTTTTCTTTCCCACTTCTTATATTACTTTATTTTAAATTATTTTCATTTTGTACATACATTTGCTGACTAGATTTTCGTATGTATTCTATTATTTGTTCTTTCTCCATACTTAATTTTAATATTACTCTTTTCATACAGCCTTTATCTTCTTATAATACTTAAAACTATTTACGTCTTTCAACACTATTTATGTACCCATAATGTTGGTTATTTTCTAATCATTCTGTATTTCCTTTTTAATTGATTTTTTTTATTCTTAGCCCTGATGAAGACTAGAAATTATGGCCGAAATGTTGGCATTAATAAATAAGTTTATACTTATTTATGTTCTACACTGACTGTATCCCCAGCTATCTTCTCCTCATATATATTATTCATGGTTAACAATCTTCTCATAATTATTTCTAATATAAAATGTTCTTTAAATAAAAAATTTACCTGCTGCATGTGAGCATGATCAATAGATGAGCGATACTGTAACGTGCCAATAGTCGTCTGTGGCATGATATATTCACCATGTCCTACAGCTATCTGTCGCTGCCGCTCACGAGTGTTGTGAGGCTGCCGCACTCTCTTCTTCTGCCTGCCTCCTTCTGTTCTCACTTTGTGAGGCTGGTCATAAATAACAAATACATATTAATGAATAACCGAATATTTTAATGTAAACAGTTAAACAAGAGATATAAACAAGTAAATTTAACAGTCTATATATTAACACTAGAAATGGGATTTTTATATGATACATAAGTCAAAAAAATTTAGAGCTGAGAAAAAAAATTTACCCTCTTGCAACGATCATGCATCATCCTTTCAGTATCCTTAAGCATTTCTTGGCGCCAAAGATCGAAGAAATAGTCAGGATCTGTGTAAAATTTGAGGCCATCTTTTCCATCTTCCCTGCAAATATAAAATACAATTGGTTAGTAAAACAAACAAATAAAAAATATTAAAATCAATCAAGAAGATAAAAACATAAAAGTTTGCTAAACACACACTGCTGAGGTTTAAAATGAACTCTGTTTTCTAACAGAGGTAAAAGAATCTCTAAGATTACACTAGGGGTATTCATGATCTGTCAGTTGACAGTGGAGATGGAGTCACCAACATCTGCCCAGTTTATGAGGAGTTTGGTCTTCCACATTTAACAAGATTAGATATTGCTGGCATAGATATCACTAGGTACCTTATAAAGATATGTGTCAAAACTTTTACATGATAAAGTATGTTTAATGGAGAAATATTTCCTTCATTTATCTTGTTGAAACGATATAACATTTAACATGATTAAAGTCTGTTAACAGGTCTGCTAAATGGAAGATGACGTCACGTAACAGACCAGCTGATCTCCACACCATTTCGCCTGCTGTCATTTTGTTAGGCTAGTTACTTGTAGTCCGTGTTTGGTTTGTTTTGTTATTGTAAGGATTTTTTTTTAAAACTCGGATAAAGTAATAGATAGAAGTAATGAAATTCTGGAAGGTTTTGGAAGGAAAGGTTACAAAGTTGCCCGGACAATCCACTAGGAGATCTTTAACATTTAACATATAACACAATTCTACACTTATAACATTTACATTTAATACATTACGAATACCACTACTAACAGATTTGCACAAATGTGTAACCAGTTGGTTAAGTTACGGCAAGGCTTTTTGAAGTTGAATGAATTTAATTTCCGCTTTCAGCAACAATGATGGCATCCTTTAAAAAATGCAACCAATTAGACCTATTGATTTCATTTTAGACCAGTTAATTCAGTTGCCTTACTCCATTTATGAATTTTTTTTTATCATGGAACATAAACATGTTTTGATTTTGATGATCCTAATACTATTCAACCCATAGATAACATGAATTGAAGTAATTCCTATGAATGTTTTCAGATAAAAGCAATTCGAATAGTGGAGACATTTATAAAAAATTAAATGATTTTAGAAGTAGTTTTTAATCTTACAATTTTTCTTATACAAATTATAAAGCACAAATATATTTGTAACCTTTAATAAAAAATATATTTAATTCATGTTGAATTTTAAATAATGGATGATTTTTAAGATAGTTGATAGTATACCAACAATCAAGTAAACTCTGCTCACGTGACAGTACTTACTTGAACGCAAATGCCATAGTTTACACAATGGTAGGGGCTACAAAAGCTGCCATGATCACCATCATCATGGAATTAAATGGAGCCTTCAGTAGTCCAGAATATATGATAATCCAACGACTCAGTCGCATATTTCTACCAAGATTGGACTTATATTTACTTTACCATTACTTAATGTTATAATGAAAAATATATGATAATTTGAAAAAAGAACCTAGTCGATGCTCCCTACTATGTAACCAACCAACCTAAGTACCCTATATCATAACCTTAATATCCCATTTGTACCAGACCTTATTAAATCCACATTTACCACATCCCATGAAAAACTCACTCATCCAAATCTCTTAGCCCGATCTCTATCTAGCGTTTCCCCACAATCCTCCATGAAGGTTGAAAAGGAAGTGGCCTAGAGACCTATTATAAATAATTATATTGGAGTTCTGGTAATGGCCAGATTCTCCACTCAAGTCCTGAGCGTCAGCGGTTAGTGCCCTCACTTATCTTCCACAGGCTTTAAATACCAATGTCACGGTTGAGAGAAAGACGCAGGGATCTTCTAGAGTCCTGCCCTTTCCTGCACAAGTGAGAGGAACACCTTGGTTCAGAGTTCCCCAGGTTGAATGTAAATATTGCAAATAGGAATGATTGTTTTTAAGATATTAATTTATTTAATTTTTTTATTTATTATTATTATTATTTTTCCCTTCTGTTCTATTTCTTATTTTGTTATAATTTAATTCATATATTTGTAAATATGGAGTGAATAAGCTCTATCATCCATATTACCGTTGTCTAAAAATATGACAGAATGTATTATTACAAAAAAACAAAAAAAAAAACATAATTTTCTTTTGAGTCATTGTATGTGTTCAAAGAAATTTCTAATTCCATGTACTCAAAGAATTAAAACTTATGTTAAAACTTGATATGTATGAATATAAATATATATTAAATTAAAAAAAAATTTCAGCTCTACATAATACATTTAAAATACTTATTTATTTATTGATTGTTTATCTATTTATAATAAAAAATGAAACTAACAAATTGTAGATGTACTATTTAAAAAAAAAAAAACCCAGTGAAATATATTATGCTGAAGAGAGGACACACAGTATCCCGGAAACATCGAAAAAGAGAATAAATATATATATTAAGAATATTATATTTTTATTTTAAATTATTATTTTAAAAATATAATAAAAAGCATAAGTCATATGATGAATCAAATAAAAAAAATATTAAGGAATGTATAGCCACAGTTTATAAGCTAATAAAAAAATAAGCTAGGTCGGTATAACCAATCTTAAACCAGGTTCTTAACGCAAAAGGATTTTAATACAACCACTGAATTCAGAACTAATTTGAACTTTGATTTAGGTTCCTACAAAAGGTCAGGAAGTTTTCCATTCAGGCAGGTAATTAAAAAAAAAATATATTTTCAATATTAAAACATTTCAATCACATTTTAAATTATAGACAAAGAAAAACAAATTTAGTTTTACGCTTGGTCTGTAGTCAAATTTGTACTCAGACATAATCGATTGATCCATTAATGCAATTTTGATGAATTTTCAAGGATTATAAGGGTTGGTATCAAATTGAACACACCTATCTGATCCAAATGTATTTAGAGAGGAATTGGGGACCCGCGTGAAAATAGAATGGTATAAATTTTATTCTCTTCCGTAAACTACTCTCTCTTTACTAAGCAAAAAATTATCTAAATTACCACATAGTATCGTCTGGAACTGTACAGAGCATAGTCAGAAGCGGTTGTTAGAACAGACCTTAACTTGTGGAAACTTTGATTTGAGCACAAAAAAAACTACAATCAACTCAAATATTCCAGACCTCTTCATTATAAGTATTTATTTGAGCTATGTGAAAGCACTTAAAAGTCGTAGATAACTTAAAACTAGGAATTTTTTCAAGTAGTCGATTCTAAAACTTTAAATATATATATTTTAAAACTAGAGAAATGAACAAATATATACCTGTAAGCATTAAGTTTGTCAAGAGGTGGTGGTTTGTCACAAAGATTGTAAGTCTCCATCATAGCTGTAGGCATCGTATCCCTTGAAACAACTTGCTGATCGAATACCACAGAACTTTTAAAAGCTTTTCTCATGTGAATTTCTTGTAAGGAAACTAAATAAAAAGGAAAACATTATTAAACATATCTGAAAAAATAATGCATTTAAAAATTAAAATAAAGAAAGTGACCTGAGTGGGGGGTCAAAAAAGGTACTATTATATATTTGGGCAACTAATATTCTTCCAAAAATTTAAATAAAAAAAAAGCATAATAAATACCTTCTTCGACAGTGGAATCGAGCTGAGTGACTTTAAGAGCAAGCCTGTCGAGGCGCGCTTGAAGCGAGTTTGCTCTAGCAGCTATTCCTTTGGAATCCCGTGTCAACTCTGCAAATAGGTCCTCCGCATGTTTGGACAGAGAAGATAGCTGCCGTACAGCATTAGCTAAGCATCCATTCGTAACTGCTTCCAGCTCCGATGGAAAGTTCATCTCCTCGGGGAGAGTCCCCCGAGAGATGTGTACAGGCTCCACCGTCCTTTTGGGGAGCGGCATCCTGAAATACATACATGATTTCAATTTCAAATGGCTATAAATTTAGGAAAATTTAGAGGGATTTGAAATAACTAATAATAATTTTTTGAAATGAACATTTATAATTTAACATGAAAAATATTAACTCTAGAATACAAATGGCAGTAGTTGGAACGACGATTACCTCCCACGATGGTTTGTGGTCGAGTAGGCACATCAGATCTTTTGGTGATTTGTTCACTATCTGCAGGAGTATTAAAAACATCTTTAGCCAACTAGCACTGGCTGTCAGATACCTTTCCAATAAACATACTTCGTTCATTTTCTTAAGTTTGGGAATATCTGCAATTCGATTTTTTGTCAATTGGAAGCATGTTTTGTACCTGACAGCCAGTACTGGTTGGCCAAAGTATTTTTTCACTTGACAGTGGAAATTCAAAGCATTGTCCAAGTTTATACTTCAAAATCCTTGTTTGCTTTTGGGGCCTGACCCCTTAACTCAAAAAGTTGAGAGATTTCTAGGTATGCAAAATGATTATTATTTAAGAAAAGTAGATACATATTAATAATAAATAAAATGCACTATAGTTACATAATTTTTACTTTTGCTTACATATACACAGAATATATAGAAAGGGAAAGTATTGTGATCGTGCAAAATTTTGAATTTGAGATTCCAACGGAAATACAAATGTTGAGGTCTCCATAATCCAAATAATCAAGTCTAGCAAAATGGTCTGTCTGCGTGTGTGTGTGTCAATGTGGCCAGCCTAGCTGAAAAATGAAAAGTAGTATGAAACTGAAACTAGACATTTAAGGTACGTATATGCCTGGGGTGTGACAGCAACTTTCTCTCTAAAATCAACCTACCAGAAGTAAATGTAATGAAGAATAGTTTTTTATTATAGGACTAGGTACTTTTATAACAATTATAAGGTTATACAATGCAATGGCCAAAAACAGTGTGGCCAATTTGTTAATTACAAACTTGTGAAATAACACCTTATAGAATCAATTTTACATTTTTTTTTTTTTTTTTTAATTTTCCCAAAACAGCTTTAACAATTAGAATAAAACTAAGGGAATCAATGAGAAATTAAGTCTTATAGGGATTAAATGCCGCATTTTCAAAAAATCTACCTTAATTGAATTTATTTTATTTGAGGAAAATAATCAGTTCTCATTATCAATAATAAACAATGAAAAATAAATAAAATTAAAGAACTTAATGCATAGCTAAACAGTAAAAAAAAAAAGAAAAATGAGAAATCTGATTAGAACGGGAAAAGCTGAGGCCGCAAGATCTTTCCCAATTGCATTAATCCTTCGTTATCTTTTGTTTAACTATTGCATTCTAGGCAGGAACAAAATTTATATTTGTTATTTCAACCTCGTATCGAGAACCATAAAACACAAACCAAAATCACAACAACGATTAATTTTAACACGAGCCTACCAATCTACACAAAACTTGGTTGTGTAGTGCAGGCACCACACAACACAGTTGGGCAAAAATTAGCTATGGCTGAAACTAATAGCTAAAATTGTTATGGAAACAATACTTATTTATCAATGGTTCATTCATGACTAAGGGTTGTATCCATGGCAATGTTAGCGATTAGTTTACACGATAGCTAATTTTGGCCCATCGCTGCCGGTCAAGATGTTTTATTTTATGCTCACTTAACTTGAAGTCACACGATTGTAAATTGTCAGGTAGAACTTGTGATTAATATGACAAAATGGTGTATGACAATTGTGATGTAAAATAATTCTCCTTACTTTTGACATAAGCTTAAATTTTAAATATTTCTAAATGACATTTATACTGCTTAGTAAAGAGTATATTTAAAATTTGTATCTTTTTATTATCGTATATTCTAGACCGTAAAATATACATATTCCTCATATGATAATCTATTCAATGAATATATAATAAAACCAGCTACAAGTTACCATAGCCAATCTAGAAATAATTATCGAGATGAATTACTAAGATAACAATAACAGTATATCAGGATTATTTGCAAACAATGGGCAATTTTCAAGTACCACTAAAATAAAATGATAATCCTAGCCAAAGATTGATTTACTATTATGATGGTTATAATGTAATCTTGGGGAACATTTCTTTCTAATAGACATGATCAATTCAATATATTTTACTACTGTTTAACTAGCCATGGGTAATTCAATTTAAAAGGCGGGCAAAAATTGGCTATGGATAACACTACAGCTGAAATTGTCATGGATATGACAATTATTATGATATTATTTATTAATAAATAAATATTGTATCCATGACAATTTTAGCTGTAGTTTGTTAAACTATTCAATTTTTGCCCAATCCTGTTCAATTCTCATTGCCATTGCTGTACCAGAGCAACATTTTTACATTTAAATACATCTTAAGTTTATTTAATGAAAATCAAAGTAATTATAAAGTTAGTTAATTATATCGCATTAATTTTATAGTTATATTAAGTTGATTATAAAGTCAACGTACATTTGTAAGGGGAAAAGGTTCTAAGTTTTCAGGTCTTAACTAAAAGCCTATAAAAATCATTTCAATTAATTTTTTAATATATTAGAAACCGCAATAGGATATTTCAAAACACCGCTATTCTTTTCCCACATGAAAGTAGAATGAGCAAAAAAGGTTATTATGTTTTGTATTTTGGATTCAATTACGATTGATCAACCATTTCCTTATGAAATGAGATCATAAAATTAATAATTTTAACATAGTAATTCTGTGTTAAATGATTAGCTAACATTTATTTTACCACTCATGGTTGTTTATGACAGCACTGTGTCATGGCTTTGCTTCAATAATGGTTGCGAAAATTTCACTAGTAGATTTTTCATTTAAGTTTAGCTTGATAGCGGTTTTAGCGAAGCTAACAAAAGAAAATTAAAATTTTTTTTTTGTGGAAAATTGTCCATTATTTGAGAATCCCCAATCAAAGGAAAATATATAAACACTTCATAAGATATAAATTGACACTCATAATTCAAGCATAAAATTAAAAAACCTCATGTAATGTATAATTGCGTGGAGTTATCTATCAAAATTTAATATATCTACTTCTCAAAAGTGAAGGTTTTTCTACACAAAAAACATTCAGTTTTTTCGAACTTTAAATTTCCTCATGTCAAATAGGTATTGCTAATCGACATTTTCAATACAAATTTAACTTAATTTTATAAGATGCTTCTAAATAATCTTCCAAAAAGACTATCCTCTTAAGATATATTAAAGAAATTTATTTCGATATATAACATTTGATAGAAAATTCCTACATTAAAACTATATAAAGGACAGGAATATATAATAAGCATGATCATAGTTAATTAACATAATAAATATTTAAGAAAATAGCATAAGTAGATCTTAAAGATGTCTTACAGAGCAAATCTATTTAGTGCAAAATAAATTTGAAGTCAAGGAGGAAATTTTAATGGGAAATAATTAATTGAATAGATATAAATAAGGACCCCTTAAATAGAAAATTCATGAAAGATAATGAAAAGATTTTCTAAATAACAATTGAATACAAAGAATTAAATAAATCCTTGAATAAATGAATTTTTCAAGGCTAAGTAAGTGGCACTCAATAGGAAATAGATGCACTTTTAAAATTATTTTTAAAAAAGACAAAGAGAATAAAATCTAATGTTTTAATGATTTTTTTTAATTTATAAAATATTAATGATATTGAGGATAATAATGTACAAAAACAAGAAATGTCTCAACTAATGTTTCATTGGTCAGATGTGGTAATTGTGGTTTTTCTTTAGCAGATATCAAACATTAATACAAGTATTATATATTGCCAAACATATAGACAAATTAATTTACAGTAGATATAATTAATTCAATGTAACAATTTAATTAGTATTTAAATACAAATTAAAAATAACTAGTCTATTTTAGTAAAAAATACATAAAACAATTGTCATAAATAATTCAAGAGGTTAGTAACTTCTACAGATTCACTTTCTCTTAACTATTCTTTTTTTCACCACTCAAGTGGTCAACACATGTTCCTATCTCAAGAGACGTGTGTATGAGGAAAAAACCACTTACATCTTAAAATTAAAACTATGGTCAGATTACAGTAGTTCTAAATAATGCAAAAATGAGTAAATAAAGTTCGAACACTACAGAGTAGGTTTTTGGGCAATTATACTTTCTCCTCTTAAAGAACTATAATTATTACAACCATGTAATAAAATTGTTTTTTTATGTTGAGTTAAAGTTAAAAAATAAAGATTTACATCATAGGCCTACTTAAAATGAATGGAATATATGTATAAGATTTAATGGAAATATATGTATTTAGCTGTCTAGCAATATATTGATAAGCATATTCGAGAATAATTTACTGTAATTTTAATGAAATATTCAATGAATAATGTACTTGATAAACCAATATAAGTTATAGAAATGGATTTCACTTTTACAAAGGTTATCATATTAACTAACCAGATCAAATTGATTCAAAATAACATCGAACAGAGAATGAAAAAAATGCATAACTGATTCAAAAGTATTAAGATTACCTGGTACAGTAACAGAAGTTATATGTATTACAAAGTGTTCTATCTACTAGTACTGAGTAAAACCACTATATGTTATCAACAATGAATTGATTACTTCCTCATGAAGTCATGTGGAGGTACAATGACTCTAATACAATATCCAACACCCATATTTACATTACTTTCAACAGAAAAGATATAGTAATTACTTACAACATAATGTAAATAAGGCAATAAATTCCAACACCACATTTTCACTAGAGTGTGGTAATATCCTAATTAATTAGAGAAGAAAATGAAACTTAATTCATTGATAGTTTCTCATTATCAGATCTATTGAGTCACTGTTTTGGTTAGTGTGTCATAAATCATTCATGATTAGGAATGTAGGCTTATTTTCACAGTTTATATAAACTCAAACACAAGTTGAACTCTTTAATATAACCGTTAGAAAACTGATTTAATGATAAATGCACTAAATAGAATAACAATTGATTGTAAATCAAATGAAATGTCTAGAAAACATGGACTAAAACATATTTAAGTAGGGCTTTGAAAAACTTCAAGACAGACAGATAAATATGCTGTGTTAAATTCTAAAACATACCTGGTAAGATGTTTCCACCTCCTCCCAATATATAATTTCACGTCAACCTTTCGAACATACTGAACAACACCTAATCCACATTAGCTGAATTTCACCACTGCTAATGGCGTCGAAACCAACCCTTAACCCGATATGATATCAAGTTACTGAAACTGGAAAAAAAAATACAAATTGTAAATTACAATCTGTATTATTCAGTAGTTAAATGATTTTTTTTTAAAGTTCACACAGATCTCAGCAAGTAAAGAAAACATAACTGTACAATAGCTTCTAACCTAATTACTTTTTCTACAAAGAGGTAACATTACGGTATTGACTCCTACTGCGCAGTCGCCATGTTTGAATGTCATTCGTCATTTTTAGAATGAAATTAACTTTTTCTTAAGATGTTGCGTAATTTATTGCCAATTGAACGTCACCAAGAGTGCAAATGTACTCTCTATATTGTTTAAAGCAGCCAAAATAATTCGGAAGCTTGAAATAAATATCAAAAAACTAAAGAAATGTCGAACGGGAATTTTGATCGATGAAGGTGTGTACTTTACTAACGGCGGGTAACTTTACCGGCTGATGGTTATTTGAACTCAAGGAAAAAAAGTCTATCTCGCCTTATTAAAATAAAATAATTATTAATACCTCAATACTTTCTTATTATTGATATCTAGCATTTTTCTATTACATGTGAAATATTATGGCAGAATATAATTTTCTAAAGGTTTGCATTTAAAGTCATTGCTGATATTTTCGGCTGTTAAAAAGATACTTTTTTTTCTTCTTTAAATCTACATATAAATAATCTATCTTGTGAAATGGATCTGGGCGGCATACCAGAAATATAATCAGACAGTAAATATTTCTCTTTGAAGGGTAAGTGGAGTAACTTATGTAAAATAGTTAACTTACCCCTAGAATCTTAATAGTACAATATTATTGACCTAAGGAGCATATCGCTGCTACCTATCATATTATATATACTATATACTATATTCACCACACGTGTTTTACTTATGCCCGGTTCTATTATTATTTTTTAATATAATATAAGGCAATCCACAGCGAAGGCGATGTTTGCTTATGCATATTGAATGACCTCTCAAGAACATTCCTAACGTTCCATCATATCTATAGCAATAATATTTGTCGCCTGTATTCCCAAGGTGGTTCCCTAGCGTTTACACATAAATTGTCTATCGGACTTGTTCTGTAGGCGCCCGTTTTTAGCCGATTTTTTTTTTTAAATTTGTCATTTAAGGATATATACGCTGATTTCATGGGAACAGTTGGTATTACGAAATATAAATGAATAGAATAGGGAGATAGATAAAGAAGGAAAAAAAGTATATTTTTACTCGATAACGGTAAGTGACATTAATTGATGTGATAAAAATCAAATTATTTATATGCATTCGTTAATATTTCTTTTCTTGAGGTAATCGAATATTCCCGGAATGTGAGGGCTATTATTGTTTAAAAAAGTTGCCAAATAATATTGTAATCCGGTGTCTATCAATGCCTGCAGTCTGTCAGTATGTGTTTAACAGTTAGTGGTACGTTACACTGTCTACACGTTGATCAAGATGTCTCTGACAGTATTCTTGGGTATAGTCGAGTATTCTTGGGTTAGTCGAGTGTGTCCAATGACTAGATTGGTCAGTATAACTTCTTGTCGTCTGCAACTTTTGGGTTGTTTCTTCCTGGATGTACTGTATTTTTAATTTGTTTTCTGTTGTGTTGTTCTCATCGAGGGATAAAAGTCGCTAGGGGGCAATCAAGTCAGATGGCAGGATGTAACTTTTGCCGCTTGGTCAGCTTTACAATTGCCTGTGATGTCCTTGTATCCATATGAACAAAACTGTGGTCAGTCCAGTTTAGCTTGTAGATTATTTGAAATATGAGTTCTGAAGATGTGTTGTATATACGTTGATCAACATTGACACATGAGCTCATAGAATCTGTAAATAGCATATTATTTTTGTTTGTTCTATGGAAATGTATTATGATACGCCCTCCGTAACCCCAAGTAAATTGCTATTAGTTCTGCAGTAAATGAATTGCTTGAAGACCTGTTTGCAATATGAAGTCGTCAATTATTGCTGCTGCTCCAGCACCACTATCATTTTTGAAACCATCGGTGTATATGAGGGAATGTCCTGTATATCTGTCAAGAAATTCGAAAAAAATATTGAGTGGTGATAAAATTTGTAACAAATATTGATATAAGGAATGTGCCAAGGTGGGAATTTTGAGTATGACTGTTAAAAATTTTTCGGTAATATGAATTTCAATTCAGTGAGTAGAAGTTTTACCCGTACATTAAAAGGTTTAGGTAATCTCTTTTCGTTAAACATGTTTTAAATAGTAGGTTTTCGTCTGCTATAATGGAACATTCTGACCCAGGAAGAGCTTTGGTTTTAGCTATTTGTTTTAGCAATGATATTTGTCTCCTGGATTTACACATAAACTTTCTATTGGACTTGTTCTGTAGGCGCCCGTTGTTAGCCAAATTTGAAAAAAAAATTCCTTTAAGCCTAATCAGATTATTTTAATGAATATAAGACCTACCTGATATTAAAAACCATTTAATTGTGTTTTGATATGGCGAGTTTCATCGAAATCGTTTTTGCCGTCTACGAGAAAATTGAAAAAATCTATAGTATATGTGGTTCTTCTAGTTATTCGATTTTATCGAAAAAGTTTCAAAAAGATTTAAATATGTAGTTTTAGTTCTATTTAGATTCCGAGGACCTCAAATCATGTATTTCGGTCGAAAACTCGAATTCTTCGAAATTTTGCACGATCTCAATAATTTACCTTATTATATATTCCAAATATAGGTAAGTGAAAGTAAAACGGATTATTTTGTCCGTCAATTAGATGGATAAAATAAAAACAAAATGTTTCTTCTGAAAAAAAAATTAGTACATAACAAAATAACTATAGTTGCTAGAGTTAGTTTTAGTCGAGTAAAATTAGACAAAAAAATTGCAAAACCCAAACAACACAAAAATAATGAAGCGATCTCCCCTGTTTCTTTTGTTATCACCGGTACACAATAGCCTTAAAAGTCCC
This sequence comes from Halyomorpha halys, assembly GCF_000696795.3. NCBI lineage: Eukaryota > Metazoa > Arthropoda > Insecta > Hemiptera > Pentatomidae > Halyomorpha > Halyomorpha halys. The sequence goes on along the minus strand of NW_027106400.1, from coordinate 1,901,444 downwards.
ACGGAATTGTGCGTAGGGATTAGGTGTAGGGAGAGGGTGAGTAGAAGGATAGAAAACGTAAACCTTATATTTTTGTTTCGAAAACTAAGAGGTTTGGCTAAAAAATAACTATTAGTAAAATTCAAATATTACAAATTTGCCATGTAGTTTCTGTTTTTCGGATAGTACTGTAAAAAATAGAACACTGATTTATTTTATGTTGCTTGGTAACAACATTACGTTACGTGTGAAAAAGTACAACGGGTTCCTGCGTCATGATTGGGATGCAGGAAGTAAGTGCTGTAAAAATCTATTGTTTCATGATTTTTTTGCTTTTAACTCAAAGATCATTGGGTTTCATAAAATGAGTTTCATCCATGATTGAAGTACATCAATTTTCCTATAAACGGGGTTAAATAATTATTTATAACTATATGGCTTAGAAATAGAATTTTTTTTTATTGCATAAATATATAATGTACAATATTTACAATATTGTTTTGGGATACTCCCTTGTACAATACAATTTTCTTCATACTAAATACATTTTAAAAATTTCTCAATTTTACATTTTGGTAAAATAAATCGAAGGGGGAGTGGAAAACGAAAACATTATTGATTTAAAATAAAATACATAACATTGGATAGAATAAAATCGTATCATCGATTTTATATTAATATATGTTTAGTTCTTTTGTGTTTATATCTACGAGTTGTAGTTTTAGTATAATTCCCTATTTCTATGATTAGAGGGTTTAATGAGTTGGGTTAAGACTGAAAGAAATTATGTGTCAGTTTTTATATAAGTTAAGTATTGGCGAAAGCAAAATGTCAAAAAAGAGAAGAAGGAATAAGATGTAACACGTTTGAACTGCTGTAACATACTGGCTTTATTGTATTCGGTACATCTCTTATATACGTTCGATCAGCTGATCCCCTCAGTCAG
>NW_027106400.1:1892170-1894224 GCF_000696795.3 Halyomorpha halys | reverse complement strand
ATATATAATCCTGTACGGTGTCTATATTTAATTCAGAGTGCATTTTAGATATTCTAATGTAATATGGATAGTTATTACTAATTCTGAGCCATTTGTTTGGAAATACTTGTATTTTTTTTATATTGGTTGTACTAGTAAAGCTCTATATGGGGCAGGCATAAGTTAAGATGGATCTAAGTACCGCTTTATATTGTATCAATTTATTCCTACTGGTTAATTTTGATTTCTTATTGAAGTATGGATACATTTTATATAAACGTTTTCTTGCGTTTTCCAATTTCGAATTGATGCAGTGGGTAAATAATAGTTAGCTGTCTAAAGTGACTCCTATGTATTTAACTGTTTTGGCAAAAGTTAAATTATTTAAATGTATAGTCGATGGAAGTATAGGCAGTCATTTTGTGAAAATGATGGCTTCTGTTTCGCCAATATTTAAAACTAACCCCCATTTTTAAAGGTATTTAGATGATTTTTTGGAAGAATCTTTTAGACTATTAACTATTGCGTGGTATGAAGAGGTATATATCGCTGTATCGTAAGTAAAACGGGCTATATCAACATTTTTTAATTTTGGGTAATCATTTATGAAGAGATCGAATCGTAAGAAATAGAAGTAATCTGACCACTCTTATAATAAATTTAAAGTAGTTTAGTTTTGAATGTAATCTACCTATTTTATATACCGAGATATAAAGCCGAGGTCCATTATTCAGACCATTATACCATAAGTAGATACAGAATTTCTCGCCTTTGGAGGTTATATTGTAAACTGTTACCCATTGTTTTGATTTTTGTTTAATAATTATTTTATCATCTTATGCTTCATTCTTTAAACCAAACTGTATTTATCAAATAATTGTTTCCTTTCATATCTGAATCCGGCTCCGTCAGAAAACATTGACTGTTGACAGACGTCTAGGCGATAAGTGATACTGGACTTGTCAAACATAAAAAACACCAGCCATTTTGGTTGATAGTTAATGAATTAAAACCAGATCAATTATTATTAGTTCTGGTTATAAAGCAACAGAGATATTCATTGAACCTAACAAAACAGTATCGATATAGTTTCAACTTGTAAACACACATGAATGGACGTCTGAAAAAAAAAAAAAAAAAAAAAAAAATGATTATAGAATATCCAATATTTGATATAATTAGGTAGAAACTCCTATTTAAATTATTCGACATAATGTATATATGTATATAGTTGACCGTAAAAATTGATATATAAGAAGATGGTCAGGGTTGCGGTCAAAACAGAAACAAAAATAGTTTACAACTATTTTTGTTTCTGTTTTGACCGCAACCCTGACCATCTTCTTATACATTCGACATAATGTTCGAAAATTAGCAATTTTTACTGATAGTTGATAAATTAAAACTAGATTAAGTAATAGCTCCATTCAGATGAACGAGCATTATTGAATACATTCAAATTCTTTTTTTTTTTAATGGAATATGGTCCGGGTGCGGTAAAAAAAAAACTCAAATAGTAGAATTATACTATTTTATTGAGCCATCGTTTCGCCCCACGTTGCAGGGTTTCGTCGGGGCTAAAAAAGATACAAACAAATAGTTACAAAAGGAAAAAAAAGAGAAAAAAAACATAAGTGTAAAATAACAGGGGTATAAAATGTAAAAAAGTAAGATATAATAAGAAAAATTAAAGGTTGTAAATAGTAAATGAATAGGGTAATAGTAACATATATATAAGATAAGAAATATTAAAGAATATACAAATAAAGAGATGTAAAAAGAAAAAAACACAAATAAAATGATGAGACAGAATGTATACCTGTTTTGACGGCAGTCAAAAATAAAGTGACCGTTGGTATTGGGAGGAGTAGGGACGACAGTTATGCCACAATAACGAAATTTTTTTTTTTAAAGTAAACAAAGTAAAAAAGTATTTAAATTAGGTGAACAGTAAAGTATAAAATAATGGATGGGATACAATGTGTGTAAGTAATTAAGAAACAAAATATACCAAATGAGCGGGGATACAGAAAAGTGTAAAATATAATAGAAAATTAATAATAAAGTAATTAATA
>NW_027106400.1:1889102-1891770 GCF_000696795.3 Halyomorpha halys | reverse complement strand
TCTGATAATTTAGATGCAAGTGGATTACAGGAATTGATGGAAGGTCTTTTTTTTCTTCTTTGAATCCATAGTCTGAATAAAATTGTATGGTTTCAATAACTTGGAATAATACTAAGAAGTAATGAGGGCTTTAATTAAATTTATATTATATATACTTATGTTCATTGGGCGTTGAAAACCATTATTTTTATCTATTTATTAACATTTGGGTGCTTTTCTCTACTTGTTGATTGCTTTCCAAACCATCCATTCTTACTGGAAGACAGGAAAGCAAGGAACAAACACTGTAAGGGTGTGGTCAAAAGAACTCAAATAGTAATAAAATTATTTATTATAATGAATATATAATTTATTATTTAATAATAAACCCTGAATTCGCAGGGCTTCAGCAAGGGTGTACCCAGGTCAAAACTAGAGTGGGGCAAGCCTTGGTCGTTCAGGTTGATATTTCAGCACAGATGTGTATGAAACCAAAATTTTAAGAAAATTGCATATAATTACAGTAGTCCTTTGTTAGTTATTGCAACTATTTGCTTGAAAAAAATTAATTTTTATTAAATTAATAATTTTTTTAACTTCTAGGAGGCAGCTGCCCCCCTACCGCCCAACTTTGCAGGGCTTCGTCAGGGCTGTCAGATTGAAACTAAGATAACAACTCGAAGGTGGTTCGAGTGACTGTAAAAAAACAAAACAAAAAAAAAAAAAAAAACAAAAAAAAAAAACTATTTACTATTTTGATACCTTTATGACCGCGACTTGGACTATTTTCCTATAATCTACTTCATACGGTTAAAAATCTTCTTCCAACATTTTTATTTAAATTTTTACATAATCATATTTAGTCACATCTTAGTTTACTTTTATTTCATGTTATATATTTTCTTACTTTGTTACATTAATGTAGATGTTAATATATTTTTAGCCTTAATGAAGCTCTGCAAAGTAGGACGAAACGTTTACTTATAATAAATAGTTTAATTACTATTTAAGTTCTTTTTACCGCACCTGGAATACCTTTTTTTTAAATTCATTCATTCTTACGTAAACGTTTTATTTCATACTTTTATTGTTAGCTTAGGAAACACTATCTTATCTCTCAATTATATTTAGTGATGAATAGAGGAGTCCGCCACATGGGTCTAATCACTGGACAAAAATACCAAAAAAAATATCTATTTATTTATTTCACTTCACATCAGTAAAAAATGTGGGGATCAGTTCCTAGCGAAAAATAACTGCATAAACGTAATAGAGTATTGCATTTTGTACCGTTATTCTTAAAAGTATTTTGTACAGATTCCCATGGGAATCCATTTCTTATTAGGGGTATTCATTATGTTGTGTTAAATGTAAAATGTTTTACCATGTTAAATGTTTTAAGTATAGGATTGTGAGTAGCCATATTATCATTGTCATCCATTGTTTTATTAGATTTAAAAACACCCAAAACAATACTAAAACACAATCAAACAGAAACTACGAGCAAGTAACCTAACACAACGACGAACAAAATTGTGACGAGTTCAGCTGGTCTGTTATTCTCTATTTAACAGACCTAGTAACAGACTCTCAACCATGTTATATCGTTTTAACATCGTAAAAGGAGGAAATATTTCTCCATTTAACATAACTTTTTCCATTTAACACGCTTTAACATGTTAAACTAAAGATCTTGAATACCCCTATTATTATGCCACTGTTAGCTCTGGATCACGTGACAAAAAAGGTGACTTAGTTTATACTGTAGCGACGCAAACTATCAGCCACCACCAGAACCAACATCCTCATTGCTTTCCATTTGGGAACAGCACCTTAAATACTGTTTTATAAATAATTAAACGTTTCAATTTATAAACCATGTCAGTATTATCATGATTGTGAATATATTATTTTAGTAAATAACGTAAACAAAAGAATACACTGATTCACATTAAAGTAATTTCTCATAGGCCATGTCTCTTCCCAGCCTTTGCATTCTTTTCAGAATCATCACTCCACAGCTATTACTGAAACGATACCCTCTTGAGATAAAGCACATGAGCACATATGGATTCAGTATTTTTCCAATTTTTTTATTATATTTTACGGTTTAATGGGTCTTGGCGCTGGTTTCTGATGGTCACCTCTTCTTTCCTACACCTTTGATCCTTTCGTGTGGACCAGCAGTTTGTATTCAACCAGGAGTTACATTCCTCTTCGTACCCGCTGGTTCTTAACCTGTAGAACAAAGTTTCCTCCCTGCAAGGACCTGAGTCTCGTACGGAGTCAGGGACTTTCATTCACTTTCGCGACTGCTGACTCGTACCCTGCAGAGCGAAGTTTCCATCCTTCGAGGACTTACGGCTCGCACCCGAGTACCTCACATTGTCAGTTGGAGTCAGACTATCTTACAAAAGCATCTCGACAATACTTAGATTTAGGCATACAAATTAATCATATTCGTTGGCTTAAAATGAAAAATGCGCGTACTACTATGCACGTACTACCATCTTTAAGCCGTTGGAATATAAAATTACGTTGGATGAATATTGAAAAAAAAAAAAAAGGACACAAACAAACAAATCGGGTGGTTGAAAACTATCTACCGCACGAAAAACATTATATTCTGGATTTTCTTTCTCAGGAAGTTGTTTTTTCTTTTTATTAAGATGTTGAGGTGAGAATATAA
>NW_027106400.1:1881658-1888957 GCF_000696795.3 Halyomorpha halys | reverse complement strand
TATATATAAAGGAGTGATAATAATGCAAGATATTTGTAATTAAAAGTTACAATTAAATGCAAAAAAGTTTAATAGTTGGATGAGATGTGTGAATTTATAGTTAAGATTGTCCTTAGACTAAAAAGACAGGAAGCTGCTCGTCGATTCCGACTATTACAACACTTAGACAAACGGTCTAAACTGCCAATCCATTACAAAAGACTGCTCTACATGACTATAATAAGGCCTATCTGGACATACGGAGTTGAGCTTTGAAACTCCACCAAACCATCAAATTCCTCCCCGAATCCAATCCTTACAGTCCAAAATCCTTAATGCTCCTTAGTTTGTCACAAATCATGTCATCAGAACCTCAATGTCCTATATGATGACGATTTGGCCAGAACCAGATACCATTCCTTCCATGGTAAACTTCCCAACCACCCATATCCACATGTTTCTAACCTGGCTTCTCGTTCATTACCTAATAATCCTCCTAGGCGTCTGAAAAGAAGATGGCCTCGAGATCTTCTCCTCTAGAAATGTTATTGGTGTTCTATAAATGGGTAGATTCTCCACATGTTTGTATCATGTTATTATGTTACCTACAGCAAATTTACTTTTTTTATATATTTCTATAGAGTTGTAAATAACAATAAATAAATTTAAAAAAACATTGTCCTTGAAAATGGCCAAGTTGTCCGAAACTTTGTACATTTAAAATATTAATTAAAAGGGTTTGAGACTTAAATGGATACAATATATTTTATTTAAACAATAAAACCAGTCTCGAAAAAGTGATAAGATTATTTATAAATAATGGAATTATTTCCTTGTACATGAAATTTCACATCGAGGTTTAGAAGGAAAAGGAAAATATCTGGAAGAATACACTTGGACGACAGAGCATATTTGAGATGAAGCAGCCGAACATTTGTATATTACCGGGCCACCCTTGCACAAAGGGACATAGTAATCTAAGAGGGACCCTTTCTCCATCCTGGTATTGTGTGCCCTTGGAGAAGGAAAATCTTACCTAATGCTCCTAGGAGCTGATGAATCGGGATAGCTTTTCATATGATTTCTTTCATTAGGCTACACACGCTAGCGACTGCCCATTATTCACGCTGTTACCATATTTACTGTCCCTTCACCGCTTCACTTAAGGTTAAAAACTAAAATATCGTCTTATACACCTGATCGTTATTATTTATCTATTTTGTGATTGAAGTGATGTCGAATCATCTGGTAAAACAAGAGTGTAAACAACGCTCACGTGTATAAACTTGCGCAAAACCGAAGAAAACCTGAGAAAGTAAGTTGTAGAAAGATTGTCTGGGTGGTGGTCAAAATAGTAAAAAAAACTATTTATAGTTAACCAACGTTTCACCCCATATTGCAGGGCTTCGTCAGGGCTAAATGAAAACAAGATAAAACATAGTAAGAATTGACAGAACATTAAAAAAAAAATATATACAGGTAAAGTATGAAAATATGTTATATATGTTTTTTTTGTAAATATATAAAAGAAATAATAATAATTTAAGGATTACTAAGTAGTAATGTAAGTGTAAGTACACTCATTACCAGTGATGCGGCGAGAGAGATACGCTGGGATCTTATGAGCTCTGCTCTACCCCTCACACGTGGGGGATCCAGTGGGCTCAGGGATCCTCAGGTCGATTGTGTAAATATTGTATACAGGAGTAAATGTGACTAGAGATTCTTTTATTTTTATCATTATTTTTTAGAGTGCTACCAATGGGTAGTTTCTCTACACGCCTGTAACACTCAAATTTAATTTAGATCAGATTTACTAAATGTATTATAATGTAAAGTTGTAAATAACAATAAATATATATTTTTTATTTATTGATATTTACAACTGTATAAAAAATACAACAAGTAAATTTGATCATAATGACATAATGATATGATACTGGATGTAGAGAAACTACCCAGTAATAGAACTCTAAAATAAATAAATATTTAAAAAAAAAACTCATTATTTTATTTTATTTATTTATTTTTTCATGCACATAGTTTGATTATGTTCATTTTGTTTATCCTTCTGTTTTTTTATATTTTAAGAGAGATTTTATTTATTTTTTTCTTCATTTATTTTTCATTCTTATAATATTTTACTTTAGTAAGAATTTGATCTTTCATCACTATTATCTATTGCCCACAACGGTGTGGCAGATTGTAATGTCTATCAAAAAATTAAGTTCGATTATAAAAAAAAGAAGAAAAAAAAAGAAATAGTTGTAAATATGGTAAAGGGGTAGGTGTAAAAGGTAAACAGATAAATGAAGCAAATGTGGCAAAAATGAGGTATAGTAACAAGAAAAAGGAAATATTAAGAACATTAATAAAAATAACAAATAAACAGAGGAGGAAGTACCTGGCTGATTGAAACAAGTTAGGACAGAGGGCCGGTATAAATTTACCCACTTCTTTGCTAATCGTCAAAAAAGGGTAAGTTTTTTGTAATGTATGGATAGGTATTTAAAAATGTTACATTATTTGTATCTTGTTTTTCTTTAGCCCTGATGAAGCCCTACAAAGTGGTGCGAAACGTTAGTTTACAATAAATAGTTTCCTTTTACCATTTTGATACCTTTATTGACCACTATCCGGACTATCTTAAGGTTCACCAATGTGTTGAGTTAACATGGATGACCCATTTCTAAATTATTTCGTGGAACCCCAGTTGCTGCCTTAAGGTGTCTGGCAAAATTGGACGTAAGTCATTGCAATACAATTACTTTTACAACGTAATAAAAATTACTTTCCAATGTAATTACTTTTACAATGTAATTATAATCACTTTCTAATTACTGTGATTTGAAACTAGGGAATGAAATTTCTTAAGATTAGTAATATCAACTGCTTCATGTACCATTTTAATTGTATTAAGGTACGAAATTAAAATTACTTGTCAAACCAAAATAATTGCTATTACATAAGACTAATTAGTAATTACAACTAATTTTCGCCCAACTAGTGTCAGGGCAACCTATATAAAATTCTTAAACGCTGCTCTATCTATGATCAACGTGGAACAACTTTCAGCTAGAGTGAATCCTCTGTTCATAGGAGTACAGTGCCCCAGCGTGGGGCAGATAGAGGCAGCTTCCTTCGAGAAGTGAAAATAAAAAATTAATTATTTTTTTCAAACAAATGATTTTAATAACTAATTAGGCACTGCCATAACTATATATAATTTTCTTAAAATATTGGTTTCATTTGTCTTTTCCGTGCTGTCATAAGTTAAACGATCATGGCTTGTCCCTCCCCCCTGGTTTTGATCATAGGTACCCCCTTGCCTCTCTGTTCCTTGCCATATCAGATATGAGGTCCTCCCACTTATTCTTCGGTCGTCCACGTTTCCTCTGGTTTAGCCTCACATATAGTATACGGGAATGTCTGTTAATTGGGTCATTCTTTACAAATGACCGAACCAAATTCTTTCTATTTAGTGAATATTTTTAATTGGTGATTCCTGCCCTGTCTCTCCTCTTATTCTTTGACTTCTGATTCGGTCACGTCTAGTCTTACCGAGAGCTATTATCTGAAACTTCATCTCTATCGCTTTAATAGTTCTTCTCTTTTAAAATTTTAATATTAGGCAAGCTTTCAGCTGCATATGTCTGAGTAGTGATAAAGACTTGTTTATATACAGTCATCCTTATCTTCATATCTACTTCCTCTTTGCCCGTTATGACGTTATGGAGTTGATGTCACACATTTTCTTTCCTTATGTGCTGATTTGTCTCGGAATTCAACCTGTTATTATTAATGATTCTGATTTCTAGTTATTGGTATTTGTCGACCTGTTTCAGATTATACCTCTACAAGTATCAATCTCTTAATCTGTAAAACGACTTTTAGAATCAACCATGTATGTATACTGTGTTTCCATGGTGACAATAATAGTGATATTGAAATCTGTCACATCCACTATGATAATCTAAACTGACATTTGCTGTCGTACTATTACGATTCGCTTGATAGTTGTTAGTAATATTTATTATCTGCGCCTGCGCGAGAAACATTTTGCCGCTCTACCTGGTAATTTAAAACATATTAAGGCAAGGGATTATCCTATAGCTAAACAACTTATAAAAAGAAAGTGGGAGGGATGAGTTTTCATTCCGTGGGCCCATCGCGAAAAATAAGGCAAGCGGCCCAGTTCCGAATCAAATTGGTACCGCTGCAAACTCGAGATTGCTAAGGTGATGCCTCAACTGCAACCAGGCGACGAACCTCGACCACTCTCGTCGTACTTACAATTTAGATTTTATCGGGTTGAGAATATTCCTGTGTACCTCAGAGATTCTTCCCATGCCTATAGCACTTTATGTAAGCTTTTGCTTTATGCTTGTACTCCATCTCAAAAAAAGTTATTTTTACCACAAATAAATAAGAAATAAAGTATTGTAAGATTAATAGTTGACCGTATGTCATAAATTGTAGAAAGGTAATCCGGGTGGTTTTCAATAAAAGTACAAGCTTGTAAAAATTGTGGGTTACCAATAAATATTATATTGGTATTTTGTTCATTTATTGATCGACAACCGGAAATAAAACAGATTATTGCTATCCGTGAATAAAAACCTCGTATCTCAAAAATAAACTTAAATGACTTTTTAATTCTGTCCTCCCAGAACTTCACATTTTTTTTTTCGCAATGAACTCCTCTGTGCGTTTTGGAGTCCTCGAGCGAATTAAAGTGTTTCCCGTGAAGAGAATTTAGAAGGGCCCGAAATAAGTGAAAATCTGTTGAGGCAAGGTCTGGTGAATAGGGTGGTTGGAAGATGACATCTTAGCCAAACTCCAATAATTTCTTCCGGGTCAGCAAAGACACGTGAGGACGGACGTCATCGTGATGGACAACTATGCCTTTGCAATTAGCCAATGCTTTTGCTCAACCACTGCCATTAATTGTTCCAGTTGGGGACAGTATACTGCAGAATGGTCTGGTTGAGCGGGAGGAGCTCAAAATAAAGGACATCTTTCCAATCCCACCAAATGCACAGCATAACCTTTTTTGGATGTAATCCTGCTTTTGAAGTCGTTAACGGTGGGTCACTTCGTTTTCCCCAAGACTTTTTCATCACAATATTATTGTACAGGACCCACTTTTCATCCCCAGTAACCAATTCTTTAAAAATCGATTATTAACATTGCGTTTCAGGAGGGAATCGCTAATGGATGTGCGGTCCAAAAATGATTTGAGACACTTGTATGAGATATGCGTTTCTGCGATATCCCGTGTCATAGTGTTAGGGTTGTCTGTGACCAATGCTTGAATTTGGTCATCGGCAGTTGAAGGACGACCCGAGCAAACCACTCACGGACGGTGCTTTCTCCTAAGGTATCATCACCATACACACTGCAAATTTTGTTAACCGTCTGTGCAGCGGATTTTTCTTTTCGGTAATAAAAAATCAGTAAATGACGAAATTGAATTTTTCTCTTCCATTTAATCAAGCAAAATACCACTTAAAGATAAGGAATCTCGGTTGAAAATGATGCATAGAAGCACCTTAACTAATCCTTTTTTAGAACATATAAACGTTATTGACCAGGTAAACATGGTTTTATAAACACAGAGAGGATTAAATTGAAGTATTGAAAAACGCTACGAGCTTATTTTACAGCCCAATAATTTGGAGAACGAAATTTGTATTTTATATTAGGGAATATTGTTTCCCAAAATCTCCAATCCCATATCACAGCCCTCGATGATTGGTGTCGTAATTGGAGGATTAAGATAAATTCCAACAAATCCCATCAAATCACCTTTATCCTTCGTCGTAAACCTACTGACTGCCAAACGGTTTCATTAAATGATGTTACTCTTACCCCTGTCGAACAGATCCGCTACCTTGGACAAGCGATTAACCTGGAATCCTCACACCAGACTGAAAAGACAGGAAACTGCACGTCGATTTCGACTATTACAGCACTTACCAGACAAACGGTCTAAACTTCCAACACATTACAAAAGACTGATCTACATGACTGTAATAAGGCCAATCTGGACATATGGAGTTGAGCTTTGGGGCTCCACTAAACCTTCGAATTCCTCTCGTATTCAATCCTTACAATCCAAAATCCTTCGTCAAATCCTCAATGCTCCTTACTTTGTCACAAATGAAATCATACATAAAGACCTTAATGTTCCCTTTGTAACCGATCTAGCCCGAACCAGATATCACTCCTTCCATTATAAACTCTCTAACCACTCAAAACCCCTAGTTCCTAACCTTGCATCCTCTTCCATTCCTGACAATCCTCCGAGGCGCCTGAAAAGCCACAAGACCAGCTAATGTAAAATGCCATTAGAGTGCTACCAATGGGTAGTTTCTCTACACGCCTGTAACACTCCAATTTAACTTGGATCAGATTTACTAAATGTATTATAATGTACAGTTGTAAATAGCAATAAATAAATATTAACAAAATATATATATATTAGGGAATATTAATTTTTGTTTTTAGTATAATAAATAAATATAATTCATCTTATCTTGTTTATTGCGACCACCGTTGATATATTGACTCATGAAGATTAGACTTGACTAATATCTATTATAAAATTTAACATATTAAACAAGAGCTGCTATCGATAAAACAAGCTCGCTCATTAACGTCCTCTGTTGCGTGATCCGGAGTCATCAAGCTGCTTCGAACCTCTGTGCTAGGGAGTTCGAATCTCTGTGGAAAATAGATCCACCATATGGATAACTTAACCAAAAAATAATTTACATACATTACATGTTAGAATATGACAGGAATTGAGGAAATTGGTTATTTAGTCCTGTGAAATGGTGTAGGCCCATGGACAAAATCCTAGTAATGAGTCCCTACGATTCCATATATACGTTTTGGTTCCTGAACTAGCGTTTCTAGAAATACGCAATATAATGAGTATATAGTTGACCATAGATTATATGTATATGAGGAGAAGATGGTTAGGGGCGTGGTCAGTGAAGAACATAAGTAACAAATTACTTATTTATTTATTTAGTGGCTAATATATAGATCTTTTAGCCATGAAGTTTGGCCCATTTGGTGTTAGTTGTTGATGCATAGATATAAATACATAGGTAAATTCCTATTGCTTACTGTAAAATTTTAATAATACAACGAATTATATTTTTTTCCTTGTAAATAATTAAATAGTTATTTCTAAAACCTAAAACAATATAGAAAAGTGTACATATTAATATGATTTAATAATTTAATTATTTATTTAATGTAATTTACAACTGTACAAAATAATACAATAGGTAAATATATAGTATGTTT
>NW_027106400.1:1876099-1881268 GCF_000696795.3 Halyomorpha halys | reverse complement strand
TTTTGGTTTGTAACGATTGGATGCGGGAAGAATTTGATGGTTTGGTGGAGTCCCAGAGCTCAATTCCATGTGTCCAAATTGGTCTGATTATTGTAATGTATACTAATTTTTTGTAGTGAATGGGAAGTTTAGAGCGTTTGTCAGGTAAGTGATGTAGCAATCGGAATCTACGAGCAGTTTCTTGTCGTTTCAGTCTTGTGTGTGGATTCCAAGTAAGTCTTTTTAATAATTGAATAACATATCGAATTACATTTTTATTCCTAATAAATAATTAAATTGTTATTCCTAATGTTATGTAAATAATTAGATAGTTATTCCTAAAGTTATATAAATAATAAAATAATTATTCCTAAAGCAATATAGAAAAATGTAAATCTTAGGATGATTTAGTAGTTTAATGGCATAGTGATTAAAATTTGTATTCCTAATGAATAATTGAATAGTTATTCCTAAAACTATATAGATAATTAAACAGGTATTACTAATAAAACAGAAAAAAAGTGTACATCTTAATATAATTGATAAAATATAATCTAGGATAAATATTATGTAAAAATAAAGTGATAAGAAATTACATATAAATAAAAGGAAGGAAGATGTAAAATAGTATCAATATAAAATAAAATTGAATAAAACAATGATAAGAATAAAAAATAAGTAACAATGGTAAGAGTAAACATTTTTGAAAAATACGTAAAATATTTTACGTATTTATATTATATTTTAAGTATTTATATTATGTTTATCCTAGCTTAAATTGCCTTATTGTATCTTAATGTTGTGATAAAATACAATGAATGAACGTTTCAAGACCATGCCCCTCTTTCTTGTATTTGTTAAGTAGTAATCGCTTTGTTACACAAATTATGTGGATTCGACGTTATTTTAAATATATATAGGTTTTTTAAAAAAGAAGTAGACCCTATTTGGACATAATAATAAGTAACAACTTATTTATTAGTGCCAGCGTTTCAGCCCGAATTTCAACCCTTCATCAGGGCTGAAAAGAACAAGACGAGATAAAACCTTAATTCAGTAATAAAACAATATATAAAATAAATAATAATAAACAAGCTTGTGAATATAAATAACGATACATTAGGTAGAATGTAGTAATTGAATAATAATAGAAGATAAAATATAATATTGTAGAGGTAAGAATTATAAAAATTTAATAATAACAAAAAAACTATTTAAAAATTCAGTGTAAATGAAAGGTGTGGAAGAAGATTTAAATGATGAATAATAGAATTAACTGAATAAAAATATGTATGTATTTATTACATGGTTTTATTATATTTTGTATTGTTGGCAGGAACAAAATTGATATTTGTTATTGGTACCGCAACAAATCCTAAAATACGAACTTTTAAAACTAAAAAAAAAAGTACTGATTATTGGAAATTTCGTAGTTCATTAATTCAAAGTGGTAGGTGGAAATTATGAATTGTAAATTAGGGATTTAAATAATTATCGTGCAGAGTGCTTGAATTGATGCAGTGGAAAAGTGTTTAATTTGAGAGTGGCAGCTAGTACTAAGTTGGAGCACTCGAAGGATTGTTCACACTCTTGTGTATTACATGAGCTCTATCGGAAATTTGACTCACTAAATTTGCAAATAATGAGTAGGTAAAGAGGATCCCACTCACCAGGGGAGTATTCCAGGGGTCTGTGCTATCTCCAATACTTTTCTCAGAATACACAACTGTTGGAGTCAAGTATGACAGGGCTATTCTAGTGGCTAATGCCGACGCTATAACCATCAACAGTAGTTCAATTAGAGCAGAAGAAGATCTACGGCATGTGCAGAAATCACCAAGAAACTTGAAGGGCTGAATATTACAGTCAGTACCAAGAAGAGTGTTAAATGCGACTGGTGATTATTTTATTTATTTATTATTATTTTATTTTTTATGTACATAGTTTGATTATGTTTATTTTCTTTATCCTTCTGTTTGTATGTATTCAGAGATAGATTTTATTTATTTTTATGTATTTTTTTTTCATTTATTTCTATTCTTATTTTATTTTATTTTAGTATGAATGTAATCAGTTATCACTATTATCTATTGCCCAACAACGTTGTGTCAGATTATAATATTTATCAATAAATACAAATTTGAGAAACATAATTATTATTCATTTAAAAATTTTTGAGGTTAATGAATTCCATTTTGAATGAAATATGGAGAGTAATGACTGTGCTAAGGAGAAGTGAAGATGCACATAACGGTTGACATGATTTCCCATATGAAATCATGAGGTTTTAAAGTTCATGATTATGGGACAGTGGTCCCGAAACGTTGTACAATGTTAGAAATAAATATTTCATTCAAAATGGAAGTCATTAACCTCAAAAAATTTTAAATGAATTGACTCACCAGACTTCCGATAGAGATAATCCAGATAATTATTATTACTTTCTCCTTCCAGAAGAACAATCGCCCTCTGCCTAAAGTCTAATGGGTAGAATGGTGCGATAAGAGACGGCAGGCAGTGTAGTGTACCTTGGTGTCATCCTTGACTGACACCTGACACTAGCTCGCCACTGCTATAAGAAAATAAAGCAAGTTAGGACCAAGACTTAATTAATCACCTACTCAAATCTCCTGACTTTCCTCAAAATACTGATTTACAAAAGTATTCTCCGACCGTCCCTCCTCTATGGTAATATAGTACACCAATGCTAATATAGTACTCAAATGCTAATATAGTACGCACAACAGCGAAGAAACTCGAGTAGTTTAGGATAGAATTCTGAGACATATTTTAAAACATAGTAATTTACTAAGAGCTAAAACTGACATCTATTCGCCACTTGGACTGGCAACAGTGTCGGAATTTATCTCATGGAGGAACATCAAATTCTTTCATAGACGTCAACACTGCACTAACCCACTATTCCAGACATTAACACCAAGAGGACGCCCGCAAAGGTGTCGAAGACACATAAACAGTCTCACTGCTAAAATTGTTAAAATTGCTAAAATAACTTACTGCTAAAATCATGAAACCTAATGAGCACCGTAACCAGCTTACACAAACCACTTTCCCATATTTATCTATTATATTCTCTTCTCTCGGGTGACGGTAGCAGCGTGGTAACGCGCCTGTCTGCCAGCCCAAAGGTTGCGAGTTTGAGTCCCCGGGCCAATCCGGGATTTTTTCAAGCTTATAATTATGCTCACAGACTCCTCTTAAAATACATAGAAAAGAGATTTATTTCGCTATTTTCTCGCTACCTCTTCTCTCTCCCTCAACATCAAATATTACATTCATAATTCAAAATAAAAAAAAATTAATTATTTTTCCGAAATGTGTAGGTTGTGAATATTCACAGTCATGACGGTAACTATCATACAGTTTTCACCTTAGCAGTGGCTACGAAAGTTGTTACAATGCATGAAAGCTGTCTAATGTTAATGAAGTGTACCACCAGTATTCTTGGATTTTAAACATTCCAAAAATTACTTTATTTAAATGAATTATTATTTTGATTTCAAAAACTGTAACGAAAAATTTATATTTTATTATTTTATATATTTATATTTAAATTTTATTTAAAATAGTTTAAGTAAAATATTAAGTAGATAAAAACAACTGTGTAAAGGTAGTATGGGTTTTTTTTTATCCTCTTTTCCTTGTCTTGTACATTATCATCCCAAGCCTAGGAGAAGATAAAAATAATCTAGGCAAAACCCATTTAGATCAGGTTCATAGTATGCTAATTATTAATTTAGAAACAAAATAATGAAGGTTGTTAGAAATACACTGAGGAAGCGAAGCCCAAACAGGCCTGGATAAACAAGTTGCTTCAGGCGTTCTGTTTGCTATAATCATTTCTACATTGTGTGCAGGCTTCTAGTTTGCCCAAAACAACAAAATAGACTGATTTAAATTCCGCATGTATTTTTTCATATCTCAATATACTTAATTGCTATGAATATCATTAATGATCTAATTTTTAATTGTATTACTTGAAACTCAGGTCGAAACGTCGGCATAAAATAAATAAATATGGTTTTGTTTATTTATGTTGTTCTTTGCTGACCGCACCCCCCGACAAACTTCTCCAATCATTAATCTATGGTCAACACCTCATTATAAATGAGTAAAGAACAAATTTCTTCATAATTTGAATCAATACGGTCAATTATTTATATATTTAATAAATTATGTATTTAGAGTAGTTTAACTATTATAAAAAGATAAAGGTATTCTCATACAGTCTTTATCTTCTTATAATACTTAAACTATTTAAGTCTTTCAACAATATTTATGTATCCATAATGTTAGTTATTTTCTAATTATTCTGTATATTCTTTTATTCATTGGTTGTTATTTTTTGTTCTTAGTCAGGTCGAAGGCTTAAAACTCTGCCCAAAACGTTGGCATTGGTTTTTAGCCATGATGAAGGCTTAAAATTCTGCCGGAAACGTTGGCATTGGTTCTTAACCATGTCGAAGGCTTTAAATTCTGCCCGAAACGTTGGGATTGGTTCTTAGCCATGATGAAGGATTAAAATTCTGGCTGAAATGTTGGGATTGATAAATACGTTTACTTATTTGTGGTCTTCACTGAGCGCACCCCCAACCTTCTTCTCCTAATTATGATAATTTTACTTTTATAATGTTTTTTTTTTTTTTTTACGTAGTTCAAGGGATATACCCTCAGACAGGGATCACACACAGAAACATCTACACGAATCTGATGCCTAAGAGTTACTTCTTGATATTTTAGTCCCGCCTTGACACAGTTTTCCTACTACATGGCGAAGTCAAACTTCGAACTTGACCCGAATTTCGGGGCAGTGACCAGGAACACAACCACCCCCAACCACCCTCTTGCAACCCCCCACCACCTCCAGTCCTCAGTCGGGCGGCATGAGCTGCAGCGCCTCCAGCTCTCCCGCGCGCTCCGTTCACGGAGAGATCGCCGAAGATGAGGAAGTCGACTCCGATCTCGTCGTGATCTCCGGCTATCTCAAGTTCAGAGATGCCAAGAGGGTAATCCAGCATCTTATTAAATGCACATAGTAGGAGTTGATGTAGTCCACCAGGAAATTAAATTTTTAAAAATGTATTTTTGTATTTTAATTTCAATTTTTTTTATTAAAAAATTAAGAGTAAATAAAGTTCAGAGACATCAAAAGGATAGTACAACATTATT
>NW_027106400.1:1837561-1875971 GCF_000696795.3 Halyomorpha halys | reverse complement strand
AAAAATTATAATAAATAATTTTAAAATAATAATAAAACAATTACAAATATAGTGCATAGAATATGAAATGAAATTTTATTCTGGGAAATTTAGTCCCATAAGAATAATTATCAACATGAACATCTAAGTGCCACAATCAATATAATAAATAAAAAATTAAAGTACTGAAGTTTCACAATTGTTATTTATAAATAATGAAAAAATAAAAATAGTTGACAATTCGATATTGAAAAATACAAACTGATATTAAAATAAATGTATAAATTAAAGAAAAAAAATATGATATAAGCATTATTATTGTATATATTCTAAGTAACTCTCTATGTATTCGTGATTAATTGCATTTAAACATACACTATTTATCCTACTCCTCAACTATCAATCTTAGTCCAATGTGTAATCATACATCCTATTTTATAGTAATATATTGGACTAAGATTGGTAGTTGACCAATAGAAGAAATAGCTTATGTCCAAATGCAGAGAATTCTAGATCAACGTAGCACACATACGTAGAAAGTTACCTAGAATATAGATATACAATAATAATACAATATAATGACATTCTCAATGATAATAAAATATAAATACATAAAGAAACATAAAACAAACACGATAATGAATTTCATGATTTTTTACTGTCTCGTCGAACTCACACCGAGAAAAATCAGTGAGTTTTCCCGGCCTCATCACGCTCTAAATTGTCAGTTCCAATCATTGATCATTGTCAGAATTAACATTTAAATAGATTTGAAATTCAATATTATGAAAAATGTGTGTGGATTTCTATAAGTTCCAAAAGACATTACGAGCACATATATGCAGATATGGGTGAAAATTAGCTATGGATAAAACTAGAGTTAAGATTGCCATGGATAAAAACTTTATTCATGAATGAACTATTAATAGTTTTATAAAATTAAAATTTTTTCACTAGTATATGCAGTGTTATAAATTTGGGGAATATAAAGTGTCAGATTATGTGACTAAAAAACGAACATTAAGTTATTTATTTTATATCGTATTATGTCAAAAATCCTATAACTAAGATTATTACAGTGAAATTAATCATAGTGAATTACAAAACCTTTGTCATTAATTATCCTAGGCCTTCAATATAAGATTTCTTTGAGAAAAAAAATGTATAAGCAATAAAAAGAAAATTCAAATACAATATATTTGATATATGTAAACACGATAAAAACTATAATACGATTTAGATAATTATTTTTTGATTTTGTTGAAAATTTAATTACCTTACAAATGAACATAAAATATTGTTATTTGCAAATGTTTGCTATTATGATTTTTTTTCTAGGTTTTTCTCAGATATTTACATAGGGAAGTTGAAGGGTTTTTAGGAGAAAACAGTTACATAAAAATCTTTTGGAGAAAAATCTATTTCTGAGAAATTGTGAAGAGATTTTACGATTAGCTTTTGTACCAGGTTCTATTGCTTATGTCAGTTTCTGGGTACGGAAAATCTCAAAAACAATAATGAAGCAAGTCTCCACTTGTACAAGAGATAGTATACGATTTTCTTTATTTTTTTTTCAGTTCGATTTTTGGATTCTACTAATGGAAAATCTCAAATTTTGGAGGGATTAATTTTTTTTTTCTGGATGCATCACAAAGATTTATTATTTAAAACGATAAACCAGAATGAAGAAAAAATATTTACAATGATCAGTTCTATATAGAAAAAATAAGACGAAGAGAGACAGGAATATAAAGAAAGTGAAGATAAAATAATATAAAAATAGGAGAATAAAAAAAAATAATATTCATTAGTTTAAAACAGAACTCTTAAAATAAAAAAAAAATAAATATTTTTAAATGTTTACTTTCACTTATCTCTATATATGGAATATAAAGTAAGGGGGAGGATTACGATCGTGCAAAATATTGAATTCGAGTTATCGATGGAAATACACGTTTTGAGGCCCCCTGAGTCGAAATAACCAAGTTTATGTCTGTGTGTGTGTTTCTTATGCAAAATTTAGAATCATATGCACATATAAAAGAACTACTACTCCTACGAAGATGAACTACTTTATAGTACATTCAACTAGCTTTAATTTGAGCGCTAATAGACATCTGTACATATAATGATTCTTGAGATATAGTTTTCCAAAAAAAAAATCTACTAAATATTGTTTAATATATTATGTTACTTTAATTTTTTTTTTTTTTTTATTTATTGTTATTTACAACTGTATACATATATACACATCAAGTAAATTTGCTGTAAGTGATATTATGACATGATACAAACATGTGGAGAATCTACCCATTGATAGAACTCCAAAAACTCTTCTAAAGGAGAAGATCTCGAGGCCATCTTCTTTTCAGACGCCTAGGAGGATTATTAGGTAGTGAAGGAGAAGCCAGGTTAGAAATGAGTTGGTTTGGGTGGTTGGGAAGTTTATTATGGAAGGAATGGTTTCTGGTTCTGGCAAAATCGGCAACACATGGGACATTGAGGTCCTGATAGATGATTTGATTTGTGACAAAGTAAGGAGAATTAAGGATTTTGGACTGTAAGGATTGGATTCGAGAGGAATTAGATGGTTTAGTGGAGCCCCATAGCTCAATTCCGTATGTCCAGATATAGATATAGATTTTTTTTTAAATTTATTCAATCAATATTATGTTTTACCTTCTCTTATATTATTTTATTTAGTTATCATTTAATTTATGTATTTGTAAATATGGTGCGATTAAATTCTAACATCCATATTAGCATTGTCTAAAAATATGACAGAATGTAATATTACAAAATAAATAAAAATTAAAAATTACTAAATACTGATTTTTCTTTATGAAATGCTGCTTTTTAAAAAATTATTACTCGTTGTTAACTATTGACCATAATTCAGCTCTATCAGGGTTCATATTTTAGCAAATTTACTCTATTTTAAATGATGTTCCATTAGGTTTTCTAGTGTTGTATGTAGTTTTAAAAATATGCTACTTCATATGAAAAATTAATTTTTTTTAACGTTTTAACCAGCCACCATTTTTTATTTCCTATACTTGGCAGACTCGTCAATTTTGACTAGTTTCTGAACATAGTATTCATTAGAGTAATCAATATTTGGGGTGAAATAACTGAGTTTCTTTTCCCAACAGAGCTCTTTCACTAAATATTTTTAATAAAAAATGTATCAATGTTTAGAATACATTTTTATTTTAATCCATTTGCGAAAAGTACCGTAATAATAGCTTATGAAAATCGCGTGCTTAAGGGGCGTAGGATGCTAAGGGATAAATTCTCATTATTTATTACTGAATTTATCTTCCAGGAATGCATTTTCTCTATAACATTATCACATTATTAAACTTTAACATAAATATTATGTGAAATTGTTAATAAATTGATAAAGTTAGAATGTAATATACATTGTAAAATGAATAACTATGAATGTGAAACTGTCATAATAATAGGATATTGACTAAGATAAAATTTTACAAAGGCATAATAGACTGCAACGGTGCGATAATATATGTTAGCTGTGATATTGTAAATAAGATCCTTGAGAATGGCCGGAATGGCCGAAACGTAGGGGTTAAAAGAAACTAAAAGTGTGAGACTATATGGATATTTTTATTGTAAGGAGTAAAAACTAAATTAAATTATAAAGAAGATGGTCAGGGGTGTGATCAAAAGAAAACAAAAATAGTTAACAACTATTTATTTGCCGACGTTTTGCCCCACTTTTTAGGGCTTCATCAGGGCTGTTCATATGAAAAGCTTTCGAAACTTTTTAGATTAAAAAAAATTTCGTAATAGACGACCGGGTAAGGCTTTATTTGATTTGTATTGTATTAATTTAATTTGTTTTAATCGTTATATTTATTTCAAATATGCCATTCATTTCATATTAGTTTTTTGACATTTTAACATAAATAAAAAAAATTATATATTTATGTATTTATTTAATAGATCATAATAAATAATAATGAAAACAGTGACTAAAAATAAGTATAAATCTAAATTTATTTGATCAATTTTTTTTTTAATATTTATTTATTGCTATTTACAACTGTACATTATAATACATTCAGTAAATCTGATCTAAGTTAAATTGGAGTATTCCAGGCGTGTAGAGAAACTACCCATTGGTAGCACTCTAATGACATTTTACATTAGCTGGTCTCGTGGCCATCTTATTGTCAGGCGCCTCGGAGGATTGTCAGGAATGGAAGAGGATGCAAGATTAGAAACTAGGGGGTTTGAGTGGTTAGAGAGTTTATAATGGAAGGAGTGATATCTGGTTCGGGCTAGATCGGTTAGATAGGGAACATTAAGGTCTTTATGTATGATTTTATTTGTGACAAAGTAAGGATCATTGAGGATTTTACGAAGGATTTCGGATTGTAAGGATTGAATACGAGAGGAATTCGAAGGTTTAGTGGAGCCCCAAAGCTCAACTCCATATGTCCAGATTGGCCTAATTACAGTCATGTAGATCAGTCTTAGTCACAGTAATGTGTTGGAAGTTTAGACCGTTTGTCTAGTAAGTGCTGTAATAGTTGAAATCGACGTGAAGTTTCCTGTCTTTTCGATCAAAATTTTAAAATCCAATTCGATAGTGAAAGATACAATAACAATTGAAGTCAGAGAAGCAATGGCCAAAGCTACTCCGTTCCTGTAAACTATGTTATTTTTTGTCGTGGCAATACTGTTGCAGTACAGATTAAAAAAATAAATATCTGCTTCAATATATCGACTTTAATAATAGGCGGAGGATTTGAAAATGAAAACCTCCCAAAAAACCAAATTAATACAGAAAATAAAATAATAAAAGAAAATATACATTCAAATTGATACATATATTAAATATGAACAAATAAGCTATATCCTCTTATTTTTACAAAAAAAAAATAAATGTGTTATAAAAAAAATATATACTAACCAAAACGTCCTCTCTCAAATTAAAGAAATCATAATAAGCAGAGGAGAAAGAAAATTAAGATGAATTAATTTAAGACATCTTAACCTTAGAATAAAGAATGACAAAAAACATTAACTCTCTAATATTACATGATGATATACGATATAAAACGAAATACTCGAGATTATATAAAATAACACAAAGAAGTCACTCACAGTAAGTTGAAGTATAGAAGCTTGTTGATATGTGCATGTCAAACAAAAAGTAGATTTAGTCTCCGATTCTCTTCCTAGATGTCCGCCATTGTCCAAATGGTGGAAGGTGGGTGAGATTCACAATACCAGGGGTATTCATGAACTATATTTCAACAAGTTGAAGTGTGATAAAATGGGGAAAAAATCATGTTAAATGGAGAAGTATTTCCGTCTTTTACCATGTTAAAACGATATAACATATAACATGGTTGAGTGTGTTACTAGGTCTGTTAAATGGAGAATGACGTCACGCAACAGATCAGCTGAGCTCGTCACCGTTTTGTTTATTGTTGTGTTAGGTTACTTGCTCGTAGTTTGTGTTTTGATTGTTTTGGATGTTTTAACTAATATAGCAATGGATGACAATAATAATAATAATAATAATAATGTAATGATAATTGCTAATTAGCTCATCTTGATTACCTTCCTCAAAAGTTAGAAGATCAACAAGGCATTCAGTGGACAAACTATCACACAAATTCCACTTTTCACTCAATTTAGGCATGCTGTAATAAATTAATTTAATCTAAACTTAGAATTGAACAATAACATGGAGTTTTGGAAGGAAAGGTTATAAAATAAGTTTCTCAGAAAATCTGCTAGGAGCTCTTATGCATTTAATATGGCTTTAAATATGACTGCTCACAATCCTATACTTATAACATTTAACATGGTAAAACATTTTACATTTAACACATCATGAATACCCCTACTGTACCCAAAGATCCAGAAGCTAAACAATGGCGATAAGCCACCCACTGGCTGGTTGAATCGCCTGCGTGGTATGCGAGAGCACCAGAAACCAACACAAGTCCGGTTCATCGAAAAATTCATTGTAGACTCCAAAACAGTGGTCCAGTGGGAAATCGAGTCTCTGCTTGGTGTGTGAAGGTTAATTAACATTTTAACATACACATTAACACATATTTAATATTTCAAAAAACATGGAATAGACTTCGTATATGTACCCATCAGCTTGGCTCGATGTTTAATAGTTGCTCAATCTGTACTATCCTAGGAACGAAATCCTTATTAAGCCATGACACTTTCATACATAGAAAGCCTACCTCGTGATCTCCACCCGGACTCTCTTCCTATAATCTACTTCATACGGCCAACTATCTTCTTCCAAAATTAGTTTACATTTTTACAATAATTTAAAAAAGGATACCAAATTTCGGCTGTGTTGAACTCCCCTCGCGTAGTAGAATTCCGTATTAATTTAATAATCTGAACCCAACTCAAAGTTGACGCTAGAAAGACTCCATAAAGTGGCGAAGAGCAATATGAAGTTCGCCTTGGTCCAATTACCAGTTGCAGATGTTTGGCCCGGGTTCAACTTAGTTCAGTCCGACCTCCGGCCTAAGTTATAATCTCCACCTTTGCTGTTTCTTGTCTCGGTATCCTCTACTGAGATAAGAAATAGTGAACCTTCCTCATAATGTAAATCGTAGTTTATATCTATTATAACTATATACTTATCAACCAAAACGTTCTAATGTTGGAAGTCGAAAACTCACTGCAAAATCCATTTATCGAAATTTTACTGGAAATAAAAACAGCGGTACATAGTCCAAGTTCCCATTCGATAGGGATTTTGTAGTTACAATATTTACAAATAATAAATGTTAATTGTAGGAAGATAGTCGCCACCCGGACTATATAGGTGTCAAAATACGATAGGAAAAGAAAACTATTTATTGTTAACCAACGTTTCGCCCCTCTTTACAGGGCTTCATCTGGGCTAAATAAAAAAAAAAGATACAAAAATTATAGAATTGACAAAGCATTATTATAAAAAACATTATAACATAAAGTATATAAAAAATAATAATAATATAAGGATGTATACATTTAGGTGGATTAAAAACTAGTTATTAATATGTACAACCTGTTTGATAAAGTTATAAATACAGATCTAGACTAATAAATTGTAGAAGAATACTCGTTAGAAATAGTTATAAATATGGCAAAGAAGTACTTGTAAAAGATATAACGAATAGGCGAAGTAAATATGGTATATGTTCCATGTGAAGCCGATCTAGCCTCAATTAGGGATGGGATATCGAAAGCAAAATATCAATATTGATATCGGTTAGCAATATCGATATGGATATTATGTCGGAACTGAAATATCGTAATATCGATATCGAAAATTTAACGAATAAAAGTAATAATAATTATAAAATAATAACATAGCATGACATAGGAAGGCTTATTTTATGTCATAATTTATCACAACATATAAGAAAATCTTAATAAGGATGAAGCAAAGCATCACCACGACAACTAGATCATAAACTAAAATATAATTGTTTAAATTGTATAGAAAATTTATAAATGGAATATCGACTTTTTATTTTGATAACTACATATTTTTTTCGACATTTTCTATTGTTGTAATATCGATCTCGAATATTAGCTACAATATTCCGATAGTATTTTATCGAAATATCGATATTATGTTTGAAAAGTCTCGAAAATAGAATAGATAATTAAAAAATGGAATATCGATATTTTATATAATAATTACATATTTTTTCGATATTTTCTATTGTTGTGATATCGATACACAATATTAGCAACAATATTCCGATATTATTTTATTGAAATATCGATATTTTGTTTAAAATGACTAAAATATTATATAGAGATTTTAAGATGGAAATATCGATATTTACTTTTCATAATTACATATTTATTTAGATATTGGCTATTGTTGTAATATCGATATGGAATATTAGAAAAAATATCATAGAAATTATATAGTTAATTATATAAAAAATATTATAGAAAGATATCATTTTATTGAAATATCGATATTTTGTTGGAAAATAGTACGAAATTGAAAAATGGAATATCTATATTTTATTTTGATAGTTACATATTTTTTCTATATTTCCTATTGTTTAATATCAATATCGAATCTTAGCTACAATATTCCGATAGTATTTTATCCAAAAATCGATATTTTGTTTGAAAATAGTACAAATTTAAAAATGGAATATCGATATTTTAATTCAATAATCTCATATTCATTTCAATGTTTTCCGTTGTTGGAAATATGGATATCGAATATCAGCAAGAAAATTCCGGTATTATTTTATCTAAATATCTCTATTTTGTTTAAAATGACTAATATTTTATAGAGAGACTTTAAAATGAGAATATTGATATTTAATTTTCATAATTACATATTTATTTCGATATTTTACATTGTTGTAATATCGATATGGAATATTAGAAAAATATTCCGATATCATTTTATCGAAATATCGATATTTTATTTTGATAATTAGATATTTATTTTGAGGATATTATATAGAAATATATATTTCTAATTATTTCTTAATAATTAGATTTTTTTTTTAAGAAATCGATATCCAGATACTATCGAAGGAAAATATCGAAATTCCGATATTATCGGTTACTCTATATTGACATCAAAATATCGCATATCGGAGACAGAATATCGAGATTTCGATAATATCGATATCGATATTCCACCCCTAGGCTCAATCCGATATCAATCCTTCCATAATAAATTCCCTGACTAACCAAATCAACTTGTTTCTTATCTTGCTTCTTCTTCTATTTCTTATAATCCTCCGAGGGACCTATGAAGAAAATGGTCGCTATACCTTTTAATGGTGAAATGTTATTAGAGTGCTTCTAATGTGTAGATTCCCCATAAATCTTTCATGTCATTCTAGCTTATCACGTATTTTAAAACTGTGAAGGTTTAAATTGCCCCCGTTACCATGTTTTACGACCGAGTGCCTCGAATAATACTCTATAATTCATAAGGTTGGCATGGCTTATTGAAGTAAATGATATTCAAAGTAAAAAAAAAAACTAAAATATTCTGTGATTTCAATTTTTATATTGCCGTATATTTCAAGAACATCGATCTGGAGTTAAAATGATTCATGGCGACTAGGAGAAACGATTCTCGCCACGCTATCTGCTATCTTTCACCTGCATTTGTTTTTTTTTCTATTTTTATTTTTCCTAATAATGAGGTTTGTTTAGAGTCTTGTGTCTAATTATACGGAACAGCAAATCATATATTTCAGAAATTAAAAAAAATAAAATTAATTTATGAAAAATATGGGATAAATTACGTGTTAATAATTATAATTAGCCTTGATGGGAATTTTACTAATGAAATAAAGAGGAAAATTAACAACAATATAGTTATAATAAATAATTTTAATGATTGACCTGAGTGGAGGGAAGGTTACAAAGCATTGTTGTGATAAATTTTAACAAATAAGTGACTGATAAAGAATTTTAATTTTTGGTTTAATGTGAATATTGACTGATTAGGTAATTAGACATAATATAGAATATGGTTATTAACAAAATATATATGTTTACCTAATGTTTTAATGTTTCATAGTAATTGTCTGCATGAAGTTGTGTTTTTAAATTATTTAGTTAAAAAATTGTATTAAGTTATAAAAGACAAAATATAAATAATATTGTCAAGTTTTTTGAATTGTTAAGGATCATAGATGTAATAAAAGCTGTTTAGTGATAGATTGTTCCTGAGGATGGACGAATTGGCCGAAACGTCGGACTTGTAAAGAAAATAAAAGGTTTTGAGACTATAATGGATATAAATTATTTATTTAAACAACATTAACCATTCTCAAGAAAGTATTTAAGATTATAAATATCATAAGTAATATTTTCAAGCGTTATTAACTTTATATACAACGTGAGGGCTTCCTATTCACAATATTGCCAATTAAACAGATGTAAGTACATATTTTATATTTTGGAGTAAAAATTTTATTGAAGATTTGACTGAACGCAGTTATCTCTAATTTATTCTTTTATGTTTTCGTCCATTAATCACTATTTGGCATCTCATAAACTCTCATTAATTCGAAATTTTATTTACTATATTTTTCAGATTAGGAATCGGGGCATACAACTTCTTTGAACTAGCCTAATGATATGATCAAACTTTTTTTTTTTTTATCCCCTAAAGACTACAAGTAAAGTATTTTACGAGTTTCATCTTCAGATGATTTAATGATGAAAAACGTGTTTTGAAGAAACATTGTTTTTAGTTTGTTCCTTATAAATAATACAGCAAACGTGTTGTGAATAATAGTACAATGGTGAAGTACAAACTTGTGAAGAATCTAGTCGTTGTTATATCTCCATCAATATATCTAGATGTGAATATCTGGAGGCCATCTTATTTTTAGACACGTAGAAGGATTATCAGAGTAAATCTATTCCTCCACTTGTTAAGGAAAAAGCAGGACTCAGGAAATTCCCGGCACTTTCCTCTCAAAGGCCTTCGCTGGCTTTCATTGGTACTGCAAGCGAGTTGAGGCTGAGTTAAGGCACTAACTGCAGACGCTCATGACAATAGAAGCTTTTTAAGTAAAAAACTTTAAAATAAATTAATTTAAAGGAGATGGTCAGAGTAGCAGTCAAGAAGGAAGAAACAGATCATTAACTATTTATTTAAAGAATACTGGAATCCCGAAAAACTCTCAAAAATGGGAAGTTAAGGGTGTACAATGCCATGATAAAGCCAGCTCTGATATACGGCAGCAAGACCAGGTCTGCAACATGTACCCTAGAAAGCAAAATCGGGAGATTTGAACAGAAAGTCCTCCGTAGAATCACAGGAACAATCTGGAAACAGAGGCTTAACACATGGAGGAAAAGAACTAACTGTGTACTGCTTGCAGAGACTGGTCACTCAATAACTCATGATATGAAGGCAAGGAGGTTGAGATGGGCGATACATGTGGCTCGAAGTAATCCGTCAGGACGCCTCTACACACCAGTGAATGCCAATATAGTAGGCTAGAGGCAACTTCGGAAGCCACAAACCAAATGGATTCACAGAATACTGGAAAGTAGCTTGAGACTGACGGAAGGCTGGTTTAGGAGCCGAAGATCTACAAGGTCTGTACAGCTATCGAAAAAAAAAAAATAAAAGTGAGAAATAATTTCAACTCAAAATAGGTCAGTAAGGGAAATTTTTGTGATGCGTGCACTAGATTTTTTTTTATTATATTAATTTCTACTATTAATATTTTAATTATTTAATTTGTCAATTTGTTACGTGCGTTTACATAGATTATCTTTCAAAATATTTTTTTTGTTCTTCATTAAATTTTGATTAGTCGTCAAAATTGCTTTCATCTACGAATTATTTTTCGAGGATAAAATATTTCTTTTCGTTGACTATCTTGTATTTTATTATCTACGGTACATCCTTTTCCTTTTATCTGTCTGAACAACTCAAAGATGCTTTAGCACTGAACTGTAATAATATTATTTAAAGACTTTTATTTTCAGCCGTAATAACTGTGTAAAGTTACTTGATATTCATGTTATAATCAATTATTAGTTTTAATGAGTAAATATTATTCACTCGGGAAGAAGAATATATAAATGGGTCATTGTGTATTACATAACCATTCATACCATATTTATTATTATTTATCTTACCTCAGATAAATACTAATTTAACTAACGTAGTAAAAAATATATAAATAAAACAATTAAAAATCAAATTTTATTTATTTATTTATTGAAATTTACAACTGTCTATAAAATACAACAAGCAAATTTGAAGTAAGATCATAATGATATGATATATTATGTAGAGAAACTACCTATTGATTGAACTCATTTTTGATTGAAACATTTTACAATATAAGGTCACGAGGCCATCTTCTTTTCAGGCACCTCGGAGGATTTTGCCAGGAATGAAAGAGGAAGCAAGATTAGAAACTAGTGGGTTTGGGTGGTTAGGGAGGTTATAATGGAAGGAGTGATATCGGGTTCGGGCTAGATCGGTTACATAAGGAACATTTAGGTCTTTATAAATGGTTTTATTTGGAACAAAGGAAGGAGCATTTTACGAAGGATTTTGGATTATAAGGATTGGCTACAAGAGGAATTCGAAGGCTTAGTGAATCCCCAAAGCTCAACTCCGTATGTCCAGATTGGCCTTTTTACAGTCATGTAGATCAGTCTTTTGTAATGGATTGGCAGTTTAGACCGTTTGTCTAATAAGTGCTGTAATAGTCAGAATCTGCCTGCAGTTCTTTTCTGTCTTGTTTGAAGATTCCAGGTTAGTAGTTTATCAATGTGTAGTCCACTAAACGAATCTGTTCTGCAGGGGTAAGAGCCACATGATTAAAGTATACTGAAGGGCTGTTGGGAGGTTTACAACGAAGAGCACAGGTGATTTGATGGAATTTGTTGGGATTTATTTTTATCCTCCAATTTTGGCACTATTGTTCGAGGGTTGTGATATGGGACTGGAGAGTTATTATTAACTGTGAGCACACATGTGTCATCAGCATACATAGTAGAGGATGGGACCGAGGATACTACCTTGAGGAACACCAGTGAATTCAAAATAGAGGGATGAATAGGACCCATTATGGTTTACTTGGAATAATCTATCAGCAAGGAAGGAACGGATGATGAGAAAGTATGTAGGAGGAAGGAATTAACGGAGTTTGTAAAGTAGTCCCGGGTGCCAAAATAAAATAAAAAGGATTAATGATTATCGAATAAATAGTTTTACCTCTTCAAGATGGTATCTCAAAATTTTCTATTTCATTTCTTAACACCTAGATAAAGAATGATAAAGAAAACTGTACATGAAATGATTTTTCAAAATGTTTCTGTTGTCATCCCTATTTCTGATGTTAGAATATTATCATTTTTGTGTATACCGCTATTTTTTTTATATCAATGCTCCCTTGATAGTGAAATTGGTACTAAGTTTGGTTGTATAACAGTAAATAAAAATTGATTGCGTTATTCTTCAGTATCATTATCATCCACTGCTATAGTTACAAAAGGCGTGTATTATTTCGCAGGGTTTTTGTAATTTAATATCGATTCATCAGGAGATCGAAGCGAGACCCATCCTTCCTCATTCCAATTCTATTGCCAGGATTAGAGAGATTTTTTCTCTTCCTGACTGAATTCGAATTCTGTCGCTGTTGAAGACATTTATTCCTCATCCAATCACTGCCCTTATATGTTATCCTTGGTGACTAATCCTTAACTCAGTCTTCTTTAATAAGCGTTTTAAAAAATCGAGTCCATTTTATCGTTTCTAATTGATTGCAAGTCATTAATTTTGTTTGATGAAAGTTAAATTTCATTATCCTTAAGATCTTTATTTTTTTAGGTGAATTACAGTATCATAACTAGGGATGGAGTTATAATTTGATAGAAAGTCAAAATCTAAATTATTTGTGCCAACCTTTCAACCTGAATATCAAGCCTTCATCAGGGCTGAAAAACGAAACGAAATAAAAACCTCAATTCTCATAAAAATAAAATGATAACTAACAAACTTTGAAATAATAAATTAAGTAGATAGTAGTTGTTATTAGTAGAACTATCTTTTTAAGTTTGTAAATTATTTTTGTAACGAAAACTTGATTGCAGTAGGTAGGTAATCCGTTTCCTTCTCTCCCCTATATGTCAGAAATAACTAAATAGGGGTTAAACAAAAAAAAAAAATACTCGATTAGTTTATTGAAAAAAACAATGATAATATGAACTCTACTCCTCTAAAAAAAAAATAATAAAAATCAGTTTCTAACACTTACCATGAAACCTGGGACAAAGAAAAGGCGAGTGATGAAGAAGGATAGTTGGACTAACGGTTTCAGGAATTTCCCTTGATTTATGAAAGAAAATTCACTTGGCATTTTTAAATCCTACCGAGCGCGAATATATACTAGATGCAAGGGCTTACGGGTACCTAGGACCAAAACATAGTCAATCAGGTTATGACATTTCAGCAGGGAAAAGGTGAATGAAACAAAAATTTAATAAAGTTATATATCATTATAGCAGTGCTTTATTAGTTATTAAAATTATTTGCTTTATAAAAAAAATATTATTAAATCAATAATTTCTTTTACTTCTAGGGGGGGGGGGGGCGGTAGCTACTCCTTCCTGACCCCTCTGGGTACGCCCATGACTAGAGCTGCAATGAGAGATCCAACTTCGGAAAAATCTTATTCAGGACATGAAAGATCGGTCCTAGATAAGGACTGAGGATTACGAAGTGAGGGATTCTTTTGAAAAAATTTAGTTTCTGGAATGATGAAATTGGAAAGGATTACTTCTTTTCCTATTTACCAATAAACGGACTGAAAGGTAATTTTTGGTGGTTTTTCTCGAAGGTTTCGTGCATAGAGAGACTCGCGTGATACTAATGGCTGGACTTGGTATAAAATTCGTCGTTTTCCCAAGTAGCCTTATTACTTGTAATGGCTTCGATAACAGCACATGCCCCTTATTCTTTCCAGGTTAATTGACAACTATGCCCGCTTCCTTAATAAATTAAATTGATATTTAAAAAGGATAATAAAAAAAAAACATTAAAAAAAAAATCGAAAAAGAAATTAAGGCAGTAATAAATAATCGACTTGGAGGAAAGATCGATCATAACGGACGGTTTGTCTTATCTCGGACGTTGCATGCCCCAGCGCCATCAGGAGCCTATCGCCTTCATCTGCGATCGGTGTCTTATGCTAGCGCGGCTATATTCCTTCGCCCACCGATTTCCCGAGGTTTTTATTATACGATTAATATCGTCTGTAATTGTGCTCCTGCGTGCTAGTCCTTCTTAGAGACATTGGACGAGTGTTTGGACTTCGACACGTCCAGGACAGTTTCCCAAGCTTGGAGCCGCAAGTGTAAACCAGGGCACTGAAAGCGAATACCAAAGGTCCAGTGGCAATAATATTTAAATTTTCATAACTTTGAAATTGAAAAGTAGAATCGATTTATATAAAATAGCAGAAAAATCATCATTGTCATTTTTCTAGTAGTTCCTATTTTTTTTTTGGATTCTATGGTGGCAGTGGGGGTTCAAAATGAACTTACCAAAACTACCGGCTTGAAAATAAAAAAATTAATTAATAAAATATTAACAGTAAATATTATTATATTTAATTGTTAAATATATAAACAAGAAAAAAACAACACTCTAAACAGCAGCATAAAAAGTTTAGATCTACATAAACAAATGAAAATCAGTAATTTAGCTCCTAGAATAAAATAAAAAAATACTTCTTAAGTCTGCTTTTTAATAAAATAATAAATCCTTAACCATCCCTAAAACGCAAATAATAAATTTAATAATCCGTTTGAAAATAATGCATATTAGCAATTAATATTCAAGGAAATATCTGTAGTATAAATTTAACACAAAAGTCTATGCTATCACTCGGTAGGGACCTTCAGTTCACACTCATCCACGCGAGAGCCGCAACTGTTCACTACCGTAAAACTATTTCGGTAGGATCTTGCAATGAAATGCAAATTTCTATTTTAATAATATAGGTTTTTTAAAAGAAAATAATTTAATTTATAATATTAATTTACTATTAAATTCATTAGAATTTACTTTTTCTTTAGTACGACAACAATCTAGTACCAACTGTTGTGGCCACCGTTTGAAAAGAAAAAAATACTAGTGAGCTATATATTTTTTGTTTATTATTATAGTAAATGAAATGAAAAATAGTCTATTATTCTGTGACTAGGACCTTTTAGAACAACTGCAAAGTTAATTTTAATTTTACAATAACACATATTGGCCAAAAAAACAGTGTGGTCATACTTAAGAGGTAGCTACAAATTATCTGTACTATTATAATATTGGATTAAACTGGTGAAGTAAAAGGTAGTTAAATAGAAGGGTTTTAAACGAGGGAAGGGTTGATAAATGACGTATGTTATGTTCAGAAGACGTTTAAGTTTAGATTCGAGATTACTTGGACTAACTCCGCCAAGTCCATTATCAATACTTCACACAAAGTTGACGTGGGATCAATCACTATTTTTTTTTCTTTTGGTTGCTGCATTTACTGCTCAGTGTATCTCACCTCAATTTATTTGGAGAAAAGTTTTTTTTATTTCGGTGACCATTGTTCATATAACATATAAAAGATAATCAAATTGTTTAAAAGAATAAGAAAAAAACAACTAAATCGGACCAGTATTAACGATTATTCGTCGAAGTTAGCTGAAGTAGCATTTATTTTACTATAGTTACCACCTTATTTCTTCATCTGTATATTAATTAATATCAACGTCTTAATAATGTAAAAATTACGGAAGAAATTTGTAAAATGCGTGTCAATAAAGTATAGTGTAAGGTGAAACAAATTTAGATAAAATTTATACAGGCTCATTTTTACACAGGTCCCTAACTACTTCCTGATTTTGGGCCAAATCAGAGGAACGGTTTTCGAAATATAGGTTTGCCATCAATTCCTCCTACTTAGCCTCTGTGCCTTGAAGATAAACTTACTCGGTGTATATAAGTTGAACATTAATAGATATTATAACATTATTAATGGTTTATTAGTTTTAAAAAGTATAATTTGATTAAAACGGGTATATTTTATTTAAGTTATCGGTTTTCAAATGTATTGACGATAGCATATCCTATGTCTAATCATGTGACAGGAATGTGGAACTGTACTATATCATGTGCATTGAAAGTATCTATAACCTTAAAAGAGTTGATAGTCATTGATATAACATTATCGCTACATGTGAGTCAATGAGCAGCTGATTGTATTATACTTACTATTAGTTACGTAGCTCTAAACCACTTTCAACGCCCCAAATATTATAAGACCTGAGCAATATTATAAAAAATACAAAAAGCAACTAAAATCAATCTCTAGTTATACTCATTAATTGTCAAAGGGTTTACGATTTAAACTACAATTTGTGAAACCTCGGGCAAACTCAACGATTAATCTTCAAATCTGGAGATAAACTTTACGGGCCAATTATATCAGATTAAATTGAGATTTAGGGCAAACTATGTTTAAGTAAGATAGCCTTTTAAGGAACCTAACATAGTTCCGATTGGATTTGTTATCAAGCGATGGTGTATGGTATCATTTTTTGGTATCTATTTTTTTTTACAAATTTAATAAAATGTTAATCGAGATATTTGACAGACGAAGAAGACTAAAGAGAATTAGCTGAGGCAATAATGAAAAATCAATTATTCCGTCTACGACCTAATAATTTTTTATAGGGGTCGGTTGAAGAATTGTTTCAGCAATTCAGACTGTCAAATTGGCTGTTGAATCAATTTTCAATTTAATTAGTCGCACAAGGCTGAAAATACGGGAAGCTGCACGTCGATCCCGACTATTACAGCACTTACTAGACAAACGGTCTTAACTTCTTATCCATTACAAAAGACTGATCTACTTGACTGGAATAAGGCCTGTCTGGACATACGGAGTTGAGCTTTGGGGCTCCACTAAACATTCGAAATACTCTCGTATCCTATTCTTAGAATCCAAAATCCTTCGTAAAATCCTCAATGCTCCTTACTTTCTCACAAATAAGATCATACACTTTAATGTTCCCTATGTACCCGATTTAGCTCGAACCAGATATCATTCCTGCCATTATAAACTCCCTAACCACCCAAACCGACTAGTTTCTAACCTTGCTTCCTCTTCCATTCAATCCTCCGAGGAGTCTGATGGCCACGAAAATTGGTAATGTAAAACTAAATCAGAGTACTACCAATGGGTAGTTTCTCTATACTCCTGTAACACTCTATTTTGATCTTACATCAAATATACTTAATGTGTTTGTATGTAAATACAGTTTTAAATAGCATTATTAAATTAAAAAAATTAATTAGTTTTCAACATTAGTGATAGGAATTGCGGACATGACTCAGAGCTGATTATACTGACAGCACTAAGGTACTTACTTGGACTCTAAGAATTTCAATGTAATTACACTAATGAGAAACCATGACAATGAAAACAAGACACTTTTCCAAATATTCTATTTATTGTATTTAAACTAAAGTTATTTTAGTTTACATAATGTGCAGCCTTTTAATTCGTTATTGTTGGCAGTCTTTCTAAAATAATAATAATTTGTTCCTGTGTATGAAATTAGCAATATTATGTCCTATCCTGAATAGAAAATCCAAATTAAATTCAGAAACAGCTATTCTTATCTCTGTGAAGTCTGGGGAGTAGCATCACTCTTTACGAAAAGAAAAAAACTACAATATTTTCAAAATAAAGTCTCATGAATTGCAGTGGATGCTTGGTTTGTAAGAAATAGTCAATTGCATCGGGAATCTCAAGTAGAATCAATAGAGGATTCATCGAAAAAAGGTTCATGAAGTTCCTACTCACAGTTACCCACGGTTAAAAGAGCAGTTGGGACACTTGGGAAACCCAACCACAACCCGAACACTGAAGCCAAGACTGCTGCAGGACATCCTGTTATAAATTCGATATTTATCAATTCTATTACTGTCATTACTTCTATTTTATGTATATTTTTTCTCTTCACTTTTTCCTACTAGAGGGAACAACTGATCGTTTTGTTAGGTCCATGAATGTCGTTATTAACTTTACTTTTCTCTGTTATCATGAATTATTATTTTTATTTATTTATTTTTTCCTAATTTTTAAAAATTTATAATGTTGTATATAGTCAGGGGTGTCTTTTGTATGATAATATACCCCCCTTCCCTCCCATGATATATTAAAAAAAACCCAAGACCGATCTGGTATTAAATTAAAAAAAGAGAGAAAGAGAATTACCAGCTCGATCTACCCACATTTATTTTATATGATATATGGATGACATGATTTCAATAGTGAAATTGAAAATATGACAAGTACGGAGTAAGCATGATTACAAGAATTACAAATACACATAGATGAGAATTGCTGATAAAAATAACTTATTTTCAGGTTTGTAGAGGTTTCCAAATTGTAAAGTTTCCAGAAATATGAAACAATTATCCCGAAACGTTGTACAATGAAAAATACAGAATAGGTTATATTCATCTTGGAAGTTTTTTCACCTCAACGATTTAAAAAAATTGATATTATCAAATTTCCTAAAAAGAAAATCCAGACATTTATCTTAGTTTCAGGTAACCTTGGTAACCTGGTTAACCAAGTTGTAGACGAGATCAGGTTCCTAAATTACAGGAGTTTTACACTCAGGAGTCTCTTGGATATATTGAGGTAAATCTTAGTTCAGCCAGCCCTTGAAGTACTCGTAAATATAAACTGTGAAGGATGTACAAAAAAAAAAGGACTCTTTATTGTAAATGATTAACAAATTGAGGATCCTACGCACTCTGATAAGGCATTGCCATGGGATAGAAGGAGAGGTAATTCTTTAAATAAGAAATGAGAGATGGAGCGGTAGGAACACAATATCCAGGCGATGACCCCATCAGCTGTTACACTTAGCAAATATGGCCCCCAATCATAGCCAATATCTCTCTTCCCATCTCTACTGATTGGTTTTATTGTCGTATCTTCCTGGGTTTACTCAGCCGAGTGCCTTGTATTGCTTGTTAACTCCCCACACTCGGAGAATCTTAAATCCTCCAGTTAAGAGCACAAGAACCTTCATGTGTTGGAGTGGTTTGGAATTATTTTATTATTTTCTTTTATATAATTTAATTATATTTATTTATCCTGAATATGTGTAATAATATTCTCAATAATGATCTATACGTATTTTTATTTTCAATTCGATAAAAAAATTTTCAGGTTAATAAACTTCCAATTTGAATTTAATTTATTTTAAATTAACATATTATAGTACAACGTTTCGGGACTATTGTCCCATATTAATCTACTTTAAAAATCTACAAACAAAGATAATCCACCATAATAACAATCTTTATCCATATGTATTATAATTCATATAATTATATTCACCTCATGATCAGTCAAAAATTTTAATTTCATAAAGAAAATCATGTCATGTCTACATTTTTTTTTTTCGGTCAAGACTCCTATTGGAGTCCTATACTGCCTAACCATGGTTAGGGGTCAAAGTTCTTCATTTTGTGGGACCGCCACTCAATGAAAAAAGTCAACGCCCCAGGCCGGATTCGAACCGGCACCGCCAATAGACATCAGATTGGTTAGACTGTGTCGTAACTACTGAGCTATGGGCGGCCCCATGTCTACATTGCTTTACACTGTTCTATCTTTTTTATCATTCCTTATTGGTGCATTCTTCTCTTCTTTAGCACAACCATTGCCCTATATTTCTTTCTACCTCTTTGGACCTTATCTCATGTCCAGTGTGCTGTTCGGTTACCTCCCTGTTATGTCCTGATTTTGTATTTTAAATTAAAATTAGTGTTTGTTTTCTAAACCCGTTTATTTCTTCTGATTTTTATGTTTATATTGTGAGTCTATTTATAATGTCGGCGTAATGTGTATTTAGGTGTTTAGTGTCAGTTTTGTAGTTTACTGTTTGTATGTTTTTTGTTATATGTATGGCCCCCAGAAACCTTCTGCTTTTTGTGTTTTGTACTGTATCTATTATTTTAGGGTTTTAAAAGTTGAATTCATGGTTCAATTTTATGCTTTGGTAGACCAAAGCTATGCAATAGTTTTAACGTTTCTACAAGTGGCTGCGTGTTATATTGAATTGACTTACCAGACTTCCTAAAGAGAAAATCCAGAATATTTTCCTAACAGATATTAACCGAAGTCCATTGTTCTAATCTAATTTTTCCTCTTTTTACGGTGCAGTTTATTCCTCAATCATCAGATTAATGTTCTCGGTTTACGAACTGTAAGGTTATTTGAATAAGATACTCAGTACTCTGCAATTCGTATTCTGTGTAGTTTGTTACCGTTTTTAGTATTAAACAGGAGATTTGCGTAACTATACTTCTTCAATGCAAAAGCTGGGCCGAAAGGCCACGCCCACGAAAGGAAGGTTTATGTTGAGGTTGATAGGAATGTCCGCCATTGCAATATAAACACATAGGCCCACCTTTTTGACTTAACTTTTTCTACCAGAGTTCCTCCTATATTATACTTCTTCCTACAAGGTTTTAAAG
The DNA here is from genome assembly GCF_000696795.3 of Halyomorpha halys. Lineage (NCBI taxonomy): Eukaryota > Metazoa > Arthropoda > Insecta > Hemiptera > Pentatomidae > Halyomorpha > Halyomorpha halys. Next base: position 1,854,907 of record NW_027106400.1, on the reverse strand, counting down.
TACTTGCGCTATTTTCCATAGTAACTTGTTCACTTTTTTTTCATATTTCAAATAGAAAACTACATATCGGCTGATATCGGCTGTAATGATCCAAATATTCAATTTAATACCATTAAACTGTCCGCTTAAAAGAAAATGTTAATTTTCCCCTCAGGTAATTCCATGCTATAATACGAAATAATCTCCAAATGTTCAAAAAGTGACTTAAGCCCTTATGAAAGCGCATCAAAGATATATGAGACAAACTGTAAATTTTTCCCTTAAGTAATGCCATATCTAAAATGAAAACTGAAATTTCACCGAATTTATATATAATTAGCCTAAATATCCATAAAAGTTTATAAATATAGCATCAAGTCGGTTGGTAATGAGGTCTTTATGGTTCAGGTAGACTTACTATTATATTGTTTTATAAACATAAAAAAATACAAAAATATCAATAATTAGGTTTTACATAATGTTTTATAGTTTGTTTTTGCTCTTCTGATAATTTAATTTTTTTCGATTTATGCCCTTATGACCATACATCAAAGATATAGAAGGAAGTATACATTCCGATCTGTAAACGCATTGGGAAGTGGGCATTGGACAAGTATTGAATAACCTCTAAGTACTCCATAGAGATAGGCAAAAATTAGCTATAGTTGAAACTAATAGCAAATATTGCCATGGATACGACCCTTATTCATGAATGAACCATTGATAAATAAATATCGTATCCATGGGAACTTTAGCTATTAGTTTTAACTAAAGCTAATTTTTGCCCAACTCTTATACACAAGTACTACAGATACCCTTGGGTTACAGAAGACGCCATGCTGTGGTTGATATTCTCAGCCGAGATGTTTATTAAGATGCCGTTAATTAGTTTGGTTAATTGCTAAGCAATAGAACCTTGCCGGCCTCCTTTTGCATATAAATAAGTCCCGGTGTGCCAACAGCTCGGCGGTTTTCGGGACTTGGTCAACTTTAATTGGAAGAGGATTTTGGTAATTATTTTCTTCTTTGGTTTCTCAAGTTGCCCAAGCTCTCCATTCGAAAACACTCTACCAAGTAGATAGTATCAAACGATGCAAATAAATATTTTTAGCCTGCTGAGGTAGGAAATTAGACAAAGAAATGAAAAATAATCTTTATTACAGGGCAATAATGCCTTAAACATATTTAATAATTAATTTTCATATTTTATATATTTACAATCAATATCATATACCAAAACCAGGCAAGTACATTATTTTTTTTATATATATATCTTTATCGAAAGTCACAACTGTATATAATCATTATGACAGCATTAGTTTCAACTAAAGCTAATTTTTGCCCAACTCTGCTGACAAGCCTTGAATTTTGTTTATTTGTAAAATTAACCATCATTCATTGTTTATAGTAGTAACCAAGAAATAAACATAAAATATATGAATGAGTTGAGAATTATGAGATGCCTGCACCAATTTTTTCGAAAGATAAGAGAAGAGAATATAATGAATTAATTGTTTCTGAAAAAAAATGCCTTTTTATAATAAATAATTCAAATTCTATCCATTATAATCTCAAAACTTTTTATTTCTCTTATACGTCCAACGTTTCGGCCAATCCGGCCATCTTATAGGACAATCTACTACAAAAAATTTCTATTACATGTATGATCCTACAAACAATTTAAAATACTTAACATTATTATTTATAATTTACCTTACCTCAATACCACTTTGAAAACATATAATTTAAACCACTTTAAAACTTCATGCAGGCTATTCTGCCAAGGTCAAAAACATTAATATCTATGAAACATTAAAAATATTAGGTAAAATTATTTTTTTGTTATTGACATTATTTTTTTACTTATTAACAACAAAATAATTTTACCTAATGTTTTTAATGTTTCATAGATATTAATGTTTTTGACCTTGGCAGAATAGCCTGCATGAAGTTTTAATGTGCTTTAAATTATATGTTTTCAAAGTGGTATTGAGGTAAGGTAAATTATAAATAATAATGTTAAGTATTTTAAATTGTTTGTAGGATCATACATGTAATAGAAACTTTTTGTAGTAGATTGTCCCTGAAGATGGCCGGATTGGCCGAAACATTGGACGTATAAGAGAAATAAAAAGTTTTGAGACTATAATGGATAGAATTTGAATTATTTATTAAAAAATTACCAGTCTCAAGAAAATATTAAGATTATAAATAAATGCCTTTTTATCTTGATAATCTGGTTATGAAACTATAAAAAAAAAAAAATTGAACATCCCCTGTCCAAGAGAACTCAGATATACCTTGGGCTACATCTGAACAAACGACTAGCTCGGAATCCTTGTACAAGACTGAAAAGATAGGAAACTGTACTTCGATTCCTAATATTATGGAACTTACTAAAAAAACCGTCTATACTTCCAACGAATTACAAAAACTCATGTATATGACTTTAATAAGGCCAATCTGGACATGCGTAGTTGAGCTTCGGAGATACACTAAACCTTCGAATTCCTCACTATTAAAGTCATCCATAAATAACTTAATGTCCCATATGTAAGCGATCTAGCCCGAACCAGATATCAATCCTTCCATTACAAATTCCTTAACCACCCAAACGTACTTGTTTCTAACCTTGCTTCCTCTTTCATTCCTGATCATCCTCTGAGGTGCCTGAAAAGAATAAAAGGTCTCAAGAACTTCTTTTGTAGAAAGTTTTATCAGTGTGTTACCAATGGCTTCTCTACATGCCTGTATCTTACCATCATGATCTTAAATAAAATTTACTAGAGGTACAATATTACAACTACAGTTGTAAATGTTAATAAATAAAAAAATGTTAATAAATAAAAAAAAATGAATATAATTGGTTTTGATGTGTGTGGGCTTACATAATAACGTTTACTGAAAACAGTGACAATAATAACTGCAATAAGTTAAAAATCGTTCTCCCGAAACTTTTTATCATCAATTAACAATAATCATCTACATATGAGAGAGATATCAAGTATGAAGTAAATTCGTTATTTGAGTCAGACAGAAAAATATCCTGATATTAGACTGAATATTTATGCATATTATAGTCAAAGAGCAAATGGCACATTTATTTATTCAACGACAAAACGTATAGCAATTTCAATAATCGTTTGTACTTATCTAAAGAGGAGAAAATAGTTGACGCACCCTCATCTGTGATGAACACAAGAAGATAAAAACTTATTTATTAGAGCCAACGTTTCAGCAGAAATTCAAGCATTTGAAACAAGAACGAAGAACAAAATAACAACCAATGAATAAACAGATGTAAAGACTGATTAGGGGGAAAAAAAACTAACATTATCAATTTGTTGATTCAAATTTGTTTTTCAGTTTTTTAGACACTACTTACATATTTTCTTATTTACATAATATTATATTTCATTAAAATAAATAATTCAAATTTTATCCATTATAGTCTTAAAACCTTTTATTTCTCTTATAAGTCCGATGTTTCGGCCAATCCGGCCATCTTCAGGGACAATCTACTACAAAACAGCTTTTATTACATGTATGATCCTACAAACATTTCAAAATACTTAACATTAATATTTATAATTTACCTTACCTTAATACAACTTTGGAACTATATAATTAAAAAAAAACTCTAACCCCATGCAGGCTATTCTGCCCAGGTCAAAAACATCAATATCTATGAAACATTAAAAACATTAGGTAAAAGATATTTTTTTGTTAATAAGTATATCCCACATATCGCACTAGTATTTCTAAAGTGACACAACTCAAAAATCGGTGTTTTTGAGTTATGACTATGAAAGAAATTGGTAAATATATCTTTATGAATCATCAAAACTGTATCAACCTAGCTTCAAAGCTTGTTCGCCAGAGGGCACTTGTGTCACTCCTGCTGCCTTAATGCTATTCCCCCTCCATAGGTAAGAGTGTCACATTGTCAGTTGTCTTGAATTTTGAGTTGTGTCACTTTAGAAATACTAGTGCGATATGTTTAATTATCTAGTTAGTCAAATATCACTTAAAAAAAAAAGAAAAAAGTCAAAATCATTTATCAGCAGAGACTAATCCTTAAACTTTTATCACAACAATCCTTGTTACCTTCCTCCAGTTCAAACAATTAAAATTATTTATCATAACTACATTTTTGTCAATTTTCCTCTTTATTTCATTAAGAGGATATAAATTTTATATTATGTTTCACTATTATCAATCTGCTACTGTCTAATTCCATGATTATCAATCAATTATTTTGTATACTGTTTCTTTTCAATATTTTGTATCTCTAAATGATTGTTATCTCTTTGGTTCTATAGCCCTGGTGAAGACCTGAAACTCAAGTCGAAACCTGGGCATAAATAAATATTTTTTTGTTTATTTATGTTTTTCTTTCCTGACCGCACCATCTTCTCCAATCATGAATAGTTTAAATATTATAGTACTAAAATAGAGTATAAGTAAAAATATAACAGTATTTAAGTATTATAATACTTGAACTATTCATGTATGACAACACTATTCAAGTATCCTTAATTTTCTTATTTTCTAATCGTTCTATATATCCTTGTATTCATTGGTTGTTGTTAGGGGGGGGGGGGTAGGGGTTCAAAAGGAACCTTTGCTAGCCCAACTGTAAATAGAAATGACAACAAAAACAACAAACAGTCGAGTTTTGTTATTATTGTATTTTGACTAAGTGAACATAATCAAGTGTAAAACAAAATAAGCAAATATAAACTGGAACAAAAGAAGAACTTAACTAAGCTTAAAACTATTTCAAAAATTATGTTAAGGTTAAACAACAAAAGAAAGAAATGCCTTAATATCACCATGGGTGATGGATGCCAATATTTATATATCAATGGTTCATTCATGAATATGGGTCGGAATCATAGCAATTTTAGCGATTAGTTCAAGTTCAGCTAAATTGTGCCCACCTCTGCCCCGGCGTAAGTGGTTTATGTCCCCGTCCGCCCGCCTTGTTCTTGTGGAGGATGAGCCGACTTTGATTGGAATGCGCTCGCCTTGGCGAAAATAATTTAGCTGGTTACTAAGACAACGTAGTTTAAATAAATACGTCAGCCGATGTGTGTACACACAATGAAACTAAAGTGATCTTGTTAATAACTGGAAAATTAATGATAACCATTAGAATGCATCACTTTTTTTTTACAATATTTACACTAACTTAGAGAGGTTATCAGGTACTCAGTGTTGCCACAGTTTCTCCCCCACTTACTTAAAGACTACGATGAATTTTTGGACACTTTACATACCACTCACTTCACCCAATCACTGACTTCTACCCCTTATCCTTCATTTCATCACAAAATTCTTGTAGCGAGTAGGAAGCCTTGAGGGTGACTTCTTGGTTGAGGATATTGTTCTGGTTCAGGTAAATCACTAGCTCCCATGTCTGGATCAGGTTCTGGTGGAATTATCGCAACTGGACTCTTAGATTCTGGAACTGGACTTCTTGGAGTACTTGGAGCTAGACTCCTTGGAATGTCAAGTGACTGGCATAGACCAAATGTTATTTGCTTTTTAGGTTTGGGAACCAGTATAGATCTCAGCTGATTGATGTGTCTTTTAATAGATCTTTCTGAATCCAACAAAACTTGGTAATGACGAGTGCCCAATTTTCTTTGCATTGCTCCAAATTGCCATACTTTTCTATTGCTTATTTTTGCGGCCAACACATCGTTTAAGGAAATGAAAATCGACTGTATAACATATGTTTTTATTATTTAAGAAGGCGTATATTTTTCTTTTGTTTTTATACTAATAAATAGACAGACAACTTCTTAACCTCTCACTGCATACTTCTCTTCCTCACTACGCACTCGTAGTTGCCAGCATTCTTGCCATCTTCGCAAGCTAAATCATCTTAGCCACGGCGGGCGGACTTCTTCAGACGTACGTCCTTTTGTCAATCTACTTCCACGAGAATATCCACTCAGAACTACCACAACCGGGGCCCCACCAATCACCGGTGATATAAGAGTTTTTTTTCTCTTTTGTTCAATTAATTTAATTTTATAATAGTGTTAAGCTTTCTTTTTGTTTCTAGTTGTATATTTTGTGTTCATTTTTATTATGTTTACTTATTTAAAAATACAAAAATAACAAAATTCGGCTATTTTTTTCATTTCACGGTTGGGCTAGTAAAAGTTCCTTTTGAACCCCTACCCGCCGTAACACTTATATACAATCGAACTTGGGTTCTCTCCCATTAGAATGCATCGCTTGTTTTATTACAATATTTACACTAAGTGGATTAGGTAGGTTATCAAGTACTCAGTGTTGCCACAGAATGCCACAGGTGTATTGTTTGTTTTTACAGTACAAGAAAAAACAAAAGAGTACATTTCTTTTAAAATAATAAAATACCATATATTCTATAATCGATTGATAAAAATATGTTGGCTGCAACAGTTGTTATCTTGTTTTTCGTTCTTAACCCTGATGAAGGTCGAAATTCTGACGAAACGTTAGTACTAATAAATAAATTTTGTATTAAATAAATCAAAATTTTTATCCTTATTAGTCTCAATACTTTTTATTTCAACAGTCCAACGTTTCGGCCATTTCAGCCATCCTCAAGGACATCTTCAATTATAAATTCTTCCTCACATTAAAATTTAAAATTTGTTATGCAGGCTATTCTGTCCAGGTCAGTTATTATAAGTTAAAAACCTATTTTTTAAAATTAAAAATCATAAATATCTAAATCTTCTTATTTTAATATTATCTACCAAATCACTACCATATTTACAAACCATTTATATATTCAATATTCAATAGCAGGATTAATCATGAATGATCTAATAAATAATGTATTTTCAAAATCAGGAATAAATGTCGAAATAATGTTTAACTATGTTGATGATATTTTTTTATTATGAAAAAAGTTGATATAAATAAATTTTTTGAAGCATTAAATAGTCATTATGACAGATTACAGTTTACAATGGAATTGGAAAAGGAAGAAAAACTAAGATTTTTGGATATGATGGTAATACGACAAGGAAAGGATATGATAACTGAATGGACAAAGAAGGAAACAAGTAGTAATTTAATATTAAATTACTATTCTTGCCATCCATTTCAGATGAAATTCAATGTAATTAACAATTATGTTAACAAGGCAAAAAAAAAAATAAATAAATAAAATTAAAAAAAAATGAAAAAAAAGAAGAAAGAAAAAAAAAACAAAGAAGACAAAAAAAAAGAAAAATGAAACCAAAAAATAAAAGAAAAAATGTATAAATGGTTTGTGTTTAGAGATTTAGATATTTATGGTTTTAAATTAAAAAAAAATTATGATTTTAACTTATAATAAATAACCTGGACAGAATAGCCTGCATAACAAATTTTAAATTTTAATTTGAGCAAGAATTTATACTTGAAGATGTCCTTGAGGATGGCTGAAATGGCCGAAACGTTGGACTGGTGAAATAAAAAGTGTTGAGACTAATGAGGATACAAATTTTGATTTATTTAATAAATAATTACCTGTCTCAAGAGATTGAAATAATATAATTAAAATAAATGTTTATTTATTTGTTTTTTCACTGACCGCACTTCCCCCCCCCCCAACCTTCACATTACATATATAAATCCACGGTCAATTATTGACTCGTCATTATGATTGTACTTGAAGTATAAACAGAATCGGCAAGTTTTGGTGTCCAAATCAGGTGCCATCATAGTAAAATTTTCACTCGAATGTTTGCATTTTTTATTTCCATTCAACGAACGGAAACGGCTGCGATTTGTTGGGATTGGGCGTCAGAATGGCAGTCATCATCCAAAAGCCAAAATGACTTGGATCACGAAAACTTGTAAACCATCATTTCGACTGACGCTTACTTGTAAATGAGATATCGAACAGTAAGCCTCTTGTGAAATGTCTCTTTCTATTCGGTGCCAACCATCTTATTTTTTGTAGAATTTGTCAGGATATATGAGATTTGTGCGTGATGTGGCATGTTTATTTAAGAGTGAAATACCGAGTGCATTGCTTCCTTTGCTTTGGCTTATAGTTTATCAAATATGTTAATAAAGAAAACAACGGAATGAAGTAACTTTTTACAACTTAAGTTTTTATTACGAAGAATGGTGCCAAAACTGGAGGATTAAAATAAATTCCAATAAATCCCACCAAATCACATTTACCCTTCGTCGTAAACCTTCGTCTTGCCCTACAGTATCTTTTAATAATACCCCACTTATTCCTGTTGAACCTCCTCATACAAGACTGAAAAGACAGGAAACTGCTCGTCGATTCCGACATTTACTAGACTAACGGTCCAAACTTCCAATCCATTACAAAAGACTGATCTACATGACTATTATAAGACCTGTTTGGACATACGGAGTTGAGCTATGGGGCTCCACTAAACCATCTAATTCCTCTCGAACCCAATCCTTAGAGTCCAAGATCCTTCGTAAAATCCTTAATGCTCTTTACTTTGTCACAAATCAAATCATCCATCAGGACCTCAATGTCCCCTATGTTGCCGATTTGGCCAGAACCAGAAACCAATCCTTGCATAATAAACTTCCCAACAACCTAAACCAACTCGTTTCTAACCTGACTTCTCCTTCACTACCCAATAATCCTCCTAGGCGTCTGAAAAGAAGATGGCCTCGAGATCTTCTCCTTTAGAAATGTTTTTGGAGTTCTATCAATGGGTAGATTCTCCTCATGTTTTTATCATGTCATAATATCACTTACAGCAAATTTACTTGATGTATATATATGTATACAGTTGTAAATATCAATAAATAAATTATTAAAAAAAAAAAAAGTTTTTATTAGAGACGATTTGTGTTTAAATACTAATTTTATCAAATTTTAATTAGACAAGTAGAGAATGTAATTTAAGTAGACAAAATTATGAAGTATAAAAACCACTTCACGAAGCTCAATCATGCTATTCGTTTGATGCTTTTCGATTAGCCACCTTTAAAGATCGATCAGTCTTAAAGATCGACTAGCTTTACTGAAAGAACTAATACAACAGCCCGGTGAAAACAAATTCAGCTATATCATCCCAATTTTCGATCAGGTGATTAATTGATTAATGAAGATTACGAACAATTACTAGTCGAGATTGATGAATCTGCCAAGTCTCACAAATGTCCTTATTAAAATTTAGAACTGTATATTATATAATACATCCAGTAAATTTGATCTCAGTTAAAATGGTGTGTTACAGGTGTGTAGAGCAACTACCCATTGGTAGCACTCTAATGACATTTTACATTAGCTGGTCTCGTGACCATCTTCTTTTCAGACGCCTCGGGGGATTGTCAGGATTGGAAGAGGATGCAAGGTTAGAAACTAGGGGGTTTGAGTAGTTAGGGAGTTTATAATGGAATGAGTGATATCTGGTTCGGGCTAGATCGGTTACATAGGGAACATTAAGGTCTTTATGTATGGTTTTATTTGTGACAAAGTAAGGAGCATTGAGGATTTTGGATTGTAAGGATTGAATACGAGAGGAATTCGACGGTTTAGTGGAACCCCAAAGCTCAACTCCATATGTCCAGATTGGCCTTATTACAGTCATGTAGATCAGTCTTTTGTAATGTGTTGGATGTTTAGACCGTTTGTCTAGTAAGAGCTGCAATAGTCGAAATCGACGTGCAGTTTCCTGTCTTTTCAGTCTTGTGTGAGGATTCCAGGTTAATCGTTTGTCCAAATGTAGTCCAAGGTAGCGGATTTGTTCAACAGGGGTAAGAGTAACATTATTAACTGAAACAGTAGGGCTGTCGGTAGGTTTACGACGAAGGGTAAAGGTGATTTGATGGGATTTATTGGAATTAACTTTAATCCTCCAGTTTTGGCACCATTATTCAAGGGTGGTGATGTGGGATTGGAATACAATGTAAGGATCATTGTTCACTGATAATAGACACGTGTCATCGGCATATGTGGTGAGGATAGTGTTAGGATGGGTAGTGATGTAACTGTGAAAACTCTATAAAGAATAGGACAAAGGATACTACCCTGAGGTACACCAGCAGACTGACGGAATAGAGATGAATAAGCGCCATTGTAATTTACTTGAAATAATCTGTCGGAAAGATAAGAACGACTAATGAGGAATGTATATAGGAGTAGGAATTTACGGATCTTGTATAGCAGTCCTGGGTGCCAGACTCGATCGAAAGCCTGTTATACATCAAGAAAGATCAGTACATGCCGCGCTCAAAGAAGGACGAGACATCAAACACACGATGGCATTGCTGGATTGTGGAGTGGGATGTTCGGAATCCAAACTGGTGATCTGGGATTACTTGGTTGTAATCAAGATTAAAAACGTTAACAAAAACAAAGTTTAAATCATTGAAACAACCAACCCTAGAAAACCTTCATTTAAAGTAGAGTAAATTTACTAAAATACGAACTCTTTTCGAGCTGTTATTACGTTCAAAATTTCTTGATACATAGTTTTTTGAAAAGCAACATTTCATGAAACATTTACATATACATATATACTGAAAAATTATTAGAGCATTAATGTTGGAGATCTTTATCACAGGAACCATATGACGTACCTATTATGACTCAACTTAAAGATAGTTTAATGGAGTATAATGCATTTTATGACGTTTATCTTCATAAAATATATTCCATAATATATGAGGTTTATCTTCATACTATTCGTAGGAAAGTAGTTTTCATGAAATTTCCTAATAGAAATTAACAAGATGATTGTTTCTAGTTCGGAGAAACTTATTTATTTATGAAAAAATATATCTCAGGAACCACTGAACGTAGAAATTTCTTCTAGCAATCAATCTAAAAATAGTTTAATTCACGATAAAGTAGTTTATAACGTTTATAGTTGTAGGCCCAGTCAGTAGTTTTTAGTTATGCAAAGATTATGCATATGAATATGAATTATTGTTTGAAAAAACTAAAAATCAATTAATGTGTTTGCAAATAACATAAAAACTATTTTTCTTACGAATATAAATGTTATAAACTACTTTATATTATATTAAACTAGCTTTTATTTGAGTGCTGGCAGATATCTGTACGTCTAATGGTTCTTAGGATAAATATATATATGTTATAGAATATTTTATGAAATATTACTTTTTAAAAAACTCTATCTTGGAAACTATAGAACGTAAATAGCTCTATTATAGCTCATATTTTAGCAAATTTACACTGCTTTAATGATGTTATCATAGGATTTCTAATGTTGAAGATAATTTTGAAATAGCCACCATTTTTTTATTCCCCCTGACTAGTAATTATATATAGTTTTCATTAAAGTGATCAAAAATTGGGATGAAATAATTGCCTTTTTTCTCCTCTTGGGCTCTTGTTCTAAGCGTTTTTATTATCTTGCCAGGACGATGATAATAGTTTTATATTAAGTAATGATGGTATATACATGTAATAAAAAAATCAATTTCATCAATCAAAATCATTTCAATTTTCGTAAAAAAGATTTTAAATCATTCTAACGTTTTAATTATTGTCTTTCTTGAAATTGCTGGAACAGATGTCTAAAAGGTTTCTTTATTTTGCTGAGTTTAGCCTTATTTTCCTTGTGTTTAATTGTTATTATTTTTATATTTTTTTGTATTGTTTAAAATTTATGAACGTTGAGGTGTTTTGTTTTTTTACAACACAGATTAAACTCCGTAATTACTTTTAAAAGGTTTAAAAAAGACCTCCTCAAGGCTGCTAAAGTGTATGTTAAGTTTAAGACATTACTTAAACATTTTATTATGTTAATTCCTTGATTCATCATTTAAATTTTCTTCTGCACCTTTCATAATGTATATTTCATTATTACGCTAACACTGTCTGTTATTTAATTTTTTTTTATAATTCTTACCTCTATAATATTATATTTTATTTTCGATTAGCATTAATCTACTAGCATCTACTTAATTTATTGTTATATATATTTCCATGTTTGTTTATTATTATTTTCTTTTTATTCTTGTGTTTCTCTGAATTGAGGTGGTTACCTGGTTTTGTTTTTCAGCACTGATGGAGCCCTGGGATTAAGGTCGAAACGTCGGCATAAATAAATATGATTTGTTTGTTTGTGTAACCGTACCCCCTACCATTTACGGTCATCTACTAACACCTCATTATAATCTTAGTTTAATGTTCTTAAAACGACAAGAAATCTATTTAGGAAGCATATACATTTATATATTACTTATATTTATATAAGAAAGAAGATATATAAACATAAAAATCTCATCCCTAGCAATAAAATAAAAATAGTGTGAGCTATGATAGGGTAATGGAGAGTAACGTTACGTAACTCAGGTTCACTTAACGAGTCAATGCAAAACGTCTTATTACAGAATGTCAATTAATTCATTCATGATTCAATTATTTCATTAATGATTCTCTTAATCTCTTGGGTAGGTTAAATGACTAAGATTTTATTTATTAATTATTTCTCTATAACACGCGCACACATACAAATGACCTAACGATTAATTACAATTTTGCCCGCCCAGATGTATTATTTAATTTAAGAGTTGTTTTGTGTTTGATGAAATTGACCTCTCTTAGCTGTGGGGTAGATTGGAAGAAAATTAATTTTTCTCCCCCCTCCTTACCGCAATTACTGAGAATCGAAACTGGAGGTAAGGTATCGATTGTGCGGCCTGGCGGAAGTGTAAGAGGAAGGAGAGGGACTAATCGGGCGGCAGAGAGCAACTTCAGCGGTAAACTACCGGAAGTAATGCCTTGCCTTGGGCCTCCATTGACGATTATTTATGTTTTGTTTCACTCTTCACGGCTTTATTTCGTCATGACAACAACATTGTGTCTACGTATTTAAGCCTAAGCCCTCCAACAAACTGACTTACTTTAAAAATCTGTTGATGGAAAAAGAATTCAGGTTAAATGTATCAACAATCTATATATGTATATCATTTTGGTGTACTTATGAAATTTTATGTTAGAGATTAGACATCATTCTAGAGAGTGAACAAATTACTCTAGGACAGTTTTAGGAGACAGGTACATAGTAGTAGCACGTAGATAGTAGTTGTACATAGTATGCCCTAGAATCTGTATCTTCTTCATTTATATAAATGAAGCATATCTGATACCGCTGTAACACAGACCTCAAATATCACAAATGTTATTGTTTGGTTTTACTAAAAACTAAAAAATTGTCCATGGGACATGGGTTCATAAGTACCTCTGAGAAACTCATTCTTGATCGAAGGTGTTAAGTAACTAAAATGGCAATCCACGTAAACTCCTTATAGATTTGTTATAATCTGAATGCCGTTTTCGATTGATCTTTGGGATGTATCATTAGATAATAATCAGCATTTTTATGAAATATGTTTGAACATTTTTATTCATTTCTTTTAACTTACTTATTTGTTTTTTTAAACTGTTTTATTTATGTTTATTTTTACACTGCTATTTATTGATAATTCCTTTTAATTTGTGTAACGGATCAAACGCGTATTGCGGATCACTGGAAAGGGGAGGTATGAGAGAGTGAAACTGGGAGAATAATCTATTACATTCATAGATAAATTGTAATATGCCTTTGTACGAGAAGAAGAGTGAGGAACAAATATATATAAGAAAAAATTAAATAAAATTGTCAAATGTATTATAATGTACAGTTGTAAATAGCAATAAATAAATATTAAATAAAAAAAAAATTGTCAAATAGGAAATTTTCTTTTTCAAATATATTGCATTTAGTATACGGATTGTTTGAAAAAAAGCTTATATAATAAAAATTATTGTTGTATCATATTAATATATATGTTGTTTATATTTGTCTAGTCAAAGATAGATGGGTGCACAATATATTGTAACAACCCAATGTATTTGGGCAGCATTACCAAATAAAGCATTTCTTTCCACCCAATCTGTCCACTATATCTTTTAAACTGGTGTTTAGATCGAGACCTGCTCGTGCTATACTTATATGATAGGTATCCCGAGTGTATTTTAAAATTATAATAAATTAGTGTGGAACAATCGGGTGGGCTAAATTGTGAGAGACTTTCTGATTATGAACACATGCATAGATTTCGCTTAATAAAAGTATGATCCCCTAGAGAGGCAAATATGGTTAGTGTTGTTAATCTAAATCAGTTGATTATATATGATAATATAAGACAGAGCATTGGGGTCTCATAGGACTAATGGCTTATCTGGTGACGTCTTCCTCACTCCCCACGTCCAGGTTCAGCTGTGGGCGAAAATGGTGAAACCATGTATCTTCGCCTGGTTTCAGAAAGAACGTCTTTCTTCTTCAGTGGCTGTCCAGCATGTCTTGGACTCTGGCGTGATGGTAGTGGCAGGTCCTAGCTTGCATGGTGCTTAGGCTGGGGTCGCGGCGTCTTCGAAGTCTTTTGGTGTCAGCGGCAAGGGGGGGCATCAGAAAATGAGACCCCCGACCCCGACTTTATACAAATTCAAAAAAGAGCCGAAAAATTCGGTTTACTTAAATCCGACACTGGGTATGGGATATCTTCCTTCATAACGTATTGTCATTTAATTTGTCGTAATCAACCACAATTTGATTCTTCTCCCTTCTTCTTGACCAATCACAGTGGACAGATACAAAATAATGAAGAATTTTATGAATAAATAATGAAGGAAAATTTCCGATTCGAACAGGCAAAGCCGAAACCATACAATCTTTTCCTATTGCAATAGTTAACTTTAGTTAAACTGTTCTTGTATTCTTGTAGAAATAAAGGTATATGCGTTATTCCCACCTTGGGAACACTAAAATACGAATTTTTATGGCATCAGAAGGATGGAAATTTTTTGATTACATGAGGAGAAGATGCTTGGGGGTGCAGTCAGCGAATAACACATATAAGTTAAAAACTTATTTATTAGTGCCAATGTATTATATTTTTAAATCATTTCTCGTGACCCTTTTGTACGTTTACTTTTAAATAATTTTATTCTTCCAAGTAACTTGTAACATATCTTCATCTTACGGTAGTTTTGTCATCTCTTCTAACGTACTTTTTAACTCAGAATTTTACCGCCCGCGCCGCTGACCTCACTTGAATATCCGACGTCTTCCAAGCGAGGTGTGTTTTATCTTTTATTCTCTTTGTTCTTATCTTTATTTTACCCCCTTCTCCTACACTATTATTTTCTTATTCTTCTTTACCCGCGTTATTAGTTTAGTTCACCACATATTATTATTGTCATATTTTCTAATTACTTCTTTGTCCAACTGAACTCTATATTTTGTTTCTTTATTCTAGTATTTTACTTACATATTTCATTAGTTAAATATATTTTTTTCCTATAACTTTAATTTTTAAATTATTATTTTTTTTTATTTCACAAAACAGCCTTAGAGACCACGCGAATATCATTACTTTTGGTTTCTCTCTTGTTTTTCTTTTCCTTCCACTTTTCCCTCATTATCTCGGCGTGCTTTGTTTTCTTTCTTCTGTTCACGCAAACTCCCTTTTTCGAATTTCTCTTTTCCACAAGAACCTTGATTTCCTTCAGCCTTTTCCTATATCTTTCTCAGTCCAGATTGCCCTGGTCCGTTATTTCTAGTCTTTCTGTTTCTTCCTTCGTCTGTCTGATGCATCCTCCTGAGCTTTAGTATCCTCGGATTTTTTTGGAATATTTCCTTGTTTAGTTTTTCCCGTGCCATTAATACCATATTCGTGGGATTTCAGTCTCCTTATTTCTGTTTCTACATACTTTGTGTCTTTGTAAACTTCTTTGTAGGGTCTTAGCCTGTATCCTTCTTGTGTCTTTTTGGGGCCATAGATTCTTCTTTCTATTCTCAGTAGTTCTTCCAGACAGGGGAAGCATGTTGGTTCCGTCCTAAACAACAGTTGTTACAGGTTTAACAACTGTTTTGTAGTGTCGTATTTTCGCTTTTGTGGAAAGGTTTTTCTTGTTGTATACGTTTAGTTGTATCTAATTACTTTCTCTAGTTTGGTTATTCTTTCCTTCATACAATATTTTTCCGAACCATTGCTACTTATAGCCGCGCCCAGGAACTTAAATCTGTTTGTTACTTTTATTGGTCCGTATTTCGCTTCTACTGTTTTCTTCTTGAAGTCTGGATCTGTCATTTTTATTTCGTCGATCTCCTCTTTTTTCTTTTCTGCCAAAAGGGCAAGGTCGTCTTCGTAGGCGAGTCACCTTACTTTGACGTGATTTTAAATTATTATTATTAAATTAAAATATATATATTTCATTTTTTCTTTGTATCATATAACTTTATATTTTATTGCATAAATTATGTTATTTTTCTTACATATTTAATTACCTATATGTACATTTTATTTCACACTTCTTTCATTACTTTATTTTTATTCTGTACAATTATTTACTTTAATAATTCTATATATCCTTTTATTGGTTGGTTCTCATCTTGTTTTATGTTACTGATGAAGACAAGAAATTCTGACCGAAACGTTGGGACTAGTAAATAATTGTTTTCACTTATCTGTGTTATTCTCTGACCCCCCCTCCTCCTCCAACTCTTATATATATTATGTTCTCCTCAAATATATTATCTATCGTCAACTGTTTTCTCATCATTAAGAAGTCATGTACAAAAACATGACTTTCGCCTTCCATGGTTTTTACATTTTTTTTTCTTTCGAAAAACACAAAAAGCCCACAAGCCCACCAATATACAAAGACTTGGGGACGTATGTAGGATATTAAGTGAATGCACGCACTGCAGCGAATATTTTTACATACACCCGAAAAACTGAGAGATAAATTTTAGACTGTTCTGAATTCTGTAAAAAGAAGGTCAAAAACGCAGAAAATCAAATAAGTTCAACGTCTGGTTCAAAGAAATCAACTTTTACAATACGCCTGAAAAGTTTCGAGAAATATTTGTTGTAACTTTTCAAAGAGAGCTCTCTTTAACTTCATTACTCTTTAAGAAATCCAATCCTCTCGAGAATATTGGAAATGAAGGGCGATCATTAGGCTATAATGATGGCCACAATACTAACCCCATCTTCATGTTCTCGGGGCCTCGGTGCGTGATCCCTGTAAATCCTGCTACTGGCGGTAGATCGCGTGCCACCCCATGGCATCACTTATCTCTCTCCCAGTTGGTCCTATTTAACTGCCACGAGGCGATAAAAAGCCTTTAGACAAATGTTTTATCATCCCGCTTATGTTATGGCCGATCATTAATTAGACTAATGCTCACTGAATATATATAGGACTTAATCAACGGTGAAAAATGAAGAAGGATTTGTCCCATTATTCATAAGTTCAATTTTATAAAATTGAAAAGACTAAGATGCGTGAGAGTTTTTTATTTTATTTTATTTTTTATTTTATTTATTTTTTCGAGTTTTTTATTTTATTTT
>NW_027106400.1:1825479-1832041 GCF_000696795.3 Halyomorpha halys | reverse complement strand
CGAATGGGATGTTAAGTTCTTTATGAATGAGTTTATTTGTGACGTAATAAGGAGCATCAAGGATTTTACGTAGGATTTTGGATTGTAACGATTGAATGCGGGAAGAATTTGATGGTTTGGTGGAGCCCCAGAGCTCAATTACATATGTCCAAATTGGTCTGATTATTGTAGTGTATACTAATTTTTTGTAGAGAATGGGAAGTTTAGAGCGTTTGTCAAGTAAGTGTTGTAGCAATCGGAATCGACGAGCAGTTTCTTGTCGTTTCAGTCTTGTGTGTGGATTTCAAGTAAGTCTCTTGTCAAGATGGAGTCCTAAGTATCGAATCTGTTCAACAGGCGTCAACAGAATCTAAATTTATGACATTTAAAGGATTACATTAGGTATTTAAATTACTTGTGAACGGCTTTTGTAAATGTTTTTTATTATAATTTATTGAAAGAAATTAGTTTACAATTACTTCCTGGTTAAATAGTAAATAGCCTTTTTACTGGGCTATAGCTAGTACACAATGATATAAACAATGTTTTAATGTTTAATGATCATCATTGATCATATTAGGACTTAATCGATTTTTTATTTTTTTCGATTTGGTGAAATCGATGTTTTTAATCAGAGACCCTTCTTCTATACAGGGCTAATTCTGCTGAAAGCATGCTGCCTGCCCTTTAGCGACAGAAGGCAATTCGCAGCCTGTTAACGTGATTATTACTGCGCCCCCCCGCTGAACCTTTTGATATCCTAAAACAAAAGGCACAAACAAGAGTAAAGAAAGAGAAAAATGGCTGTGGTGGCTGTGGACTCCATCTGGAACTAGAACAATGCGGATATGATGTGCAGCTGATGTTATGAATGCCTTCTCTTCCGGCCCGTGCTGTCTTCTGGCGTATTGTTTTCATTTCTAATTCACATGTCTGCAGGACCGAATCTAAAATGGCGAATATGTTACCTGAGAAAGCTAATTTAGAAGGATAATTAAGAAAAAAACAACAATTTTATATGTATTCTCGCGATATTGCTCTAGTCGATAATAAACCATCAAATTGTCTGTCTAATAATTTTTTTGTTGGCCTCTTTTTGAGTGGATAAAAAATATATTTTTCCAACGGTAACATTTAATAAATTTGGTGAAAGTATTCATTAATGAACATACGGTCCATGTTATGAATGTTTTATTTCTGTTAAAACCACCTCAAATTGCAGGAATTCTTAAATAAAAAAAAAATCAAGCTGACTCGGATATAAACATATATTTGGGTAATCTTACATAAGAAATATATGTAATACAAAAATAAAATAAATAAATGGCAGAATGAGCTGAAAACTTGACTAAAATAAATTATAACTCTCATCAAAAGAACTGTTGTTCCTAAACTTCGACAAAACACTAATGTCAAAGACGGTTGGTAAAAGAATGACCGCCTGAAATGGCAGCTGGTTTTGGTAGTGGGGGGTCATTCGAAAAGAGTAAATCGATAGGTATAAAAATATCGAATTTGATCGATCAAAGAATGTTTAATAATTTGTAATTCAAGTTACTCTGTCTAATTATTCTTCGTTACATTTTTTCACTTTATAATGTGTTTAGTTTGTTATACTAATTACATTTTATTACTAAATGAATATCATTAGAGTAAACAAATTTGGCATTTTCCGACCCAAAACTTATTCCATCGATGTTTTTTGTAAAATGGCGGCATCCACTGAACATTTAACAGCACGTGAGTTATCTTCTTAGTTAAATTCGCTTTAATAATTATTTATTTCTGTATTATGTATGTCTGTTATCTTATTTTTTAATGTTTATTCCATAGTTGGTAAATTTTACATTTTGTTCAATGAGTTGTAGAACTAGAAAATAAGTGCAAGGATGAAAATATTCCTCTTCATGAAAATTGGATGTTGCTCAGAAAGCGTTTTGTTCACCTACGTTACCAATATTACAAAAAGAAGAACAAGTATTGGCATGGATTCTTGAAGTTCTGCAAGATGAAAACATTAAAACAGTAGAAAAGGGGGGCTGTTATGACTCCTTGCTTTACTGCTTTAAAAGTAACAGGATGAAGAGTTTCAATGGAAATATTAGGTCTAGCTTAATAACTAAATAGAATAAAATTAAAATAAAAACTCAACTCTGTATTTCCAGATAGGCCTTATAATTGTCATGTAGATCAGGCTTTTGTAATATATTGGAAGTTTGGACCTTTTGTCTAGTAAGTATTTTGTCTAGTCGGAATCGACATGCAATTTCTGGTCTTTTTAGTCTTTTTTTTTCAGTCAGTCTACCAAGTTTGTCTAGAAGTAGCCCAAACTATAGAATCATATTTTTTGATCATAGTTGACCGTGGATGACTTATACGAGGAGAAGATGGTTGGGTGTGCAGTCAAAATATGACACAAATGAGTTGAAGTAACTTATTTAATCGTACCAACGTTTCGGCCAGAATTTCTAACCTTCATCAGTGCTAAGAACAGAACAAGATAACAACCAATGAATACAGAAAATATGAACAGAATGACATAAAGTAAATAATTGTACAGAATGGAATTAATAAAATAAAGTGATGAAAGAAGTGGAAAATAAAATGTATACATAGGTAATCGAATAAGTAAGTAAAATACCATAATTAAGGAAATAAAATAAAAATGAAGTTATATAAAGCAAAGAAATATGAATATATTAGTTTATTAATAATTTAAAAATTTAAATTATGGAAAGAAAAACAAAATTGAGAGAAATAAAATACAAATGAACTATGTAACCATAATATTAGATAAAGAGGAAAAATATAAGTGATGTTTAAAAAAAGAGTATTAAAATAAAATGTTAAATAAGTTACTTCAACTTATTTGTGTTTTATTTTGACCGCACCCCCAACCATCTTCTCCTCGTATTAGTCATAATTAAGGAATTAAGGAAATAAAATAAAAATTGAAGTTATATAATGCAAAGAAATACGAATATTTTAGTTTATTAATAATTTAAAAATTAAAATTATGGAAAAAAAATAAAATTGAGAAAAAGAAAATATATGTAACAAATGTGATATGTAATTAAATTTTATCACATTTATTTTAGTTTCATATTTTTTACATTTTTATTTTATTTTTTCTTAGCCCTGATGAAGGCTAGAAATTTAGGCCGAAACGTTGGCACGATTAAATAAGTTACTTCAAATTATTTGTGTTTTATTTTGACCGCACCCACCAACTATCTTCTGCTCGTATAAAGCATATTTTTGTTGTAGATCAGTGTAATAGAAACTGAATTAATTATAATTTCATAATCTGGTTCCTTAAGCCGTAGTAAAATATGAAACTAAAATAAATGTGATAAAATTTAAATTATTCATTACTATACTTAATATATATACTGTAACGCATTATTTTACATATTTTATTCCAAATAGTACACCCACATTCATTGATTATATTCCCTCCCCTGGATTACGAGGTTTACTTGCGAAATATTCCTATTTTTCCATTTCAATATATATAAGGTTTTCTCTAGCTCTATTTAAGCAACACAGAACTACTTTTCCTTAATAGTAAACTGACCTAGATGCAAAGTGGATTTTTTATTTTCCATAGACTTTACAGAGAACACAGACTAGCTTCCTTCATATACGTAGTTTTCTGGATACTTGTATATTACAGTATACATACCTTAGTATCATAATAATACCTTAATACTGAAATCTTCTATCTGAAGTAAAGTTTGGAGAGAATCTTGAAGTTGTATGCATTTATTATCTCTTAGTTGTTAAAACCACCAACTTCAAGATTCACTTAAAACTAACTTTAGATAAGAAATTTAGTTAACAGTTTTGGATTTAAGATCAAAAACATATTAACATCTGATTTTGTATTTTCATTTTGACATTATAGACTTACTGTGGAGTAAGTATCTTTTAGTGCAAGATCTCAGTGGAAAAAAGTTAGTTATTGCACCCCAATTTTTTATTACTCCAATAAAATATTGTATATGTATCATTGCTAGTTAAAATTGATCAGTCTGCCTATAGTCAGGGGTAATACAAAATGCTGGCTGTTTCCTTTTCAACAAATTTTTCATTCGGAGCTCCACATTGTTAAAACTACCAACAACACTAGCAAAACCTAATAGAATATTATTTAAAGTATAGTAAATTTACTAAAATATGAGCTATAATAGAAATCCCTTTTGGTTTCGAAACCTTACAAAATATGTTGGCATCGACCTATGGGACGGCTCTGCTTCCAGTCAATAGAGCATACAGGTTGAATTCGCATGAAGCAGTGCAGGTTCTATTGGGGTTGGTGCTCAACCTCCGTATGAGGCAAGAAGTGACCAAATATGTTTTCAAGAGAGAAGGCTCAGAAAGATTTCCAAAAAATCTTAGGATGAGGAGTGATGATAAATCTAAAAAATGGAGTCAGGCTCTTTGGGAGGATAGGGAATACCCGTAGAAATTTCCTACCATAAGATCTCTGTTACAGGCGAAATGGGTCCTCCCGGACTATTTTGGTTTCTCAATTCTTCACGGAACCTAAGGGTTTTAGAGCAAGCTGCATATCCTAGGCCTGGATATAGACCCCCTATGCCCCTCAGTTAGGGGTGAAAAAGGGGGTATTTCCTCAGTTAGATAGAATGCTGGTCCAGCCTGCTTCAACCTTGGACGTCAGAGAAGGTGAGAACCACCACCTGAACCCTGTTTCGTAATGAAAGCTAATAGTATTGGTCCATAGTACAAGTATAGAAACTAATGTGGTAATTGCACTAATACTTAATTTTTTTCATAATAGAAAGGACTATTAGTGATATTACAGGAGTTAAAAAGTACTAAAGTAAAAGTTATTATTGTACAAATCAGTGTAATTGTATTGAGTTAAATCCACAAGATTAATAGAATTAGTTTTTAATTTATTGTGAAACAGGGCCAAGGAAAAAGGAGGCAACCCTCTAGGAAGAGATGCAGAATGAGATGGAGATGGTTGATGGGGGGGGGTGGGGGTGCGGTCAAAATAAAACACAAATATGTTGAAGTAACTTATTTAATCGTGCCAACGTTTCGGCCAAAATTTCTAGCTTCATCAGAGCTAAGAACAGAACAAGACAATAACCAATGTATACAGAAAATAAAATATAAACAGAATGACATAAAGTAAATAATTGTAAAGAATGGAATTAATAAAATAAAGTGATGAAAGAAGTGGAAAATAAAATGTATACATAGGTAATCGAATAGGTTAGTAAAATAACATAATTAAGGAAATAAAATAAAAATAAAAAGTTATATAATGCAAAGGAATATGAAGATATTAGTTTATTAATAATTTAAAAATTAAAATTATGGAAAGAAAAATAAAATTGAGAGAAAGAAAATATATGTAACAAATGAACTATGTAACCATAATATTAGATAAAGGGGCAAAGTATAAGTAATGTTTAACAAAAGAATATTAAAATAAAATGTTAAATAAGTTACTTCAACTTATTTGTTTTTTATTTTGATCGGACCCACCAACCATCTTCTCCTGGTTAAGTCATCCACAGTCAACTATCTCTCATGATTAAGAAGAGATGCATTGATAAGCAATATTGAACATATAAATTGTTTAATTAAAGCATTTTTACCTTTGATATTATACCTTTGGTATTAGTTTTCCAGTGATTTTACGCAGGCATGCGACTACTGCAAACGCCTGTATTGCCTAAAAGACAGGGTAATAAAATGCATATAATATAGAAAATTATATTTCATTTATATTTATATAAATTTATGTATGTGAATAGATGAATGGAATCTTTAATAATTTTATAAATCCTTAAGTAAATATCATAATATAATACTCTTCTTTTATACATAAAAAAGCTAATAATAAAAGTTTATAAAAGCTGTAAAAGATACAAGAGATAGTGGAGTAAGCCGCAATAATGGGGACTTAGCAAGAAGCTCCAAACTTGGCCGACCCGAAGCCTCTATAAGCGATGATATACGCCTTTTTTCCTAGGCTACTTTATAACTTAACTTCAATAGTAATTTTCAAAGGGATGGTCAGTTCAAAGTCAATTTATTGTTTTAATATTTCGAAATATAGGAGTTACAAAGTTACAATTAACAATAATTTGTCTAGTTATTTGTTAATGTTTCAGAGTTAAAAATAATTTACAAAAATTACTAAAATAATGACAATAAAAAAAAAATTAAACCTCACTTGTTTCAGAACAGATAATTTTATATTATGCAATGTGGCAATACTTTTCCATAATGATTTTTCTAAACGTTTCAATTAACAGATTTTTTTACTTAAATTTCAACAGCCCATAGAAAAGCATTTTTAATAATAGTTTTCCTTAGAGAGTCTTATCATTTTTCTTTCGCTAAAGTATGGGACAAATACTAAAATATAATAGTTTGCTAAAATTTTTTTATTTTTTATTTATTGTATTTATTTGTTGATATTTACAACTGTATAAAAAAATACAACCAGTAAATTTGATCATAATGACATAATGATATGATACAGGATGTAGAGAAACTACCCAGTAGTAGAACTCTAAAACAGTTTACAATATAAGGT
>NW_027106400.1:1801554-1820838 GCF_000696795.3 Halyomorpha halys | reverse complement strand
GTTTGATACAATTAAAAGGTCTACGAGCTGTTAGGCTGGGGAGGCTGCGCTGAGCTGGTCATATCTTCAGGATGACAGTGGTTGAGATCCCGAGGAGGTTGCTGGACTGTAGGCTGCATCGGACCAGAGGAAGAGGCAGGCCAAGGCTGAGATGGGAGGATTCCAGGCAACTTCTGAGCATCCACAACTAGAGAGTGGCCGCAGAAGACCGAGCTACATGGCGAAGGCTCATTGAGGAGGCCAAGGTCCAAACTGGACTGTAGCACCACGGATAGATAGATAGATACAAATAAAAAATTATTTATGATATAATGGAGAAAGATGTTTATTAAAAAAAAAGTAAACCTAATTTTTTAGAATATTTGATGTTTACAACAAAAAATTGACTGAAAATTAATATTAATTAAAAAACAACAATATATGAGCACGCTTTGAGTAACTCTCAACTTTTTGTAACAACCTGCCTAGCCATTTCTGGCATACGGGGTGTGCTACGTTTCGAAAGGAATACTCCTCTTCTGGCGTCAATCACCCTGGAAGTGTACCCTCATTCAATATATTCCTTCCTTCAAGCCCGTATATCAGAAATGACCAGGAGGGGGGTAAAAAAAAATCTAGTCTATCTTCCCACCATAGTCATTTGTAGCAATGAGAAATACTCTAACCATTTGATTTTTATTCAGCACCAGCTGCCATATTTCAAAGGACAACATAGTATTTTATATGTGCTGTAAACCCTTCTGAAAAAAAAAAAAAGCCATCATGTTTTGTATTATTCCAGAATTTACGGGTTGGCAAGTCGACTAGAATGGTTATCTTTTCCGACTATTTGCCTATTCGTCGAAATGATAAATCAAACTGTTGCGGAAATCTGCCGTAGAGTGTTTTCCGAGCGCAATTAGTTTCCGCTGACAAGTGCCAACTGTACGAAATGAAATGGACGGTTGGCAGCAATGGAGTTATCGCAACACAATGGCGACTCTTCAGGGCCGTAACTCAGTGCCGCCATCTGCCGGGAGGGTTTTGTTTGCTGTTTTGTTGTCTGCACTGCTCCGATAGGTGGTTAGGAGAGTTTTATTTTCACATGAGCAAATGTTACGACTATGAACTAATGCTTATGTTTTATTATACTCAATATTTTTACTTTCTCCCAGCTATATACGCAATATATAGTTAAGGAAGTATTGGGATCGTGAAGAATATCGAATTCTAATTTCCGAATGAAATACAAGTTTTAAGGTTCCCTGAGATCTTACAACCAAGGCTCTCAAAACGGGAGGTCTGTTGGTAGTTAAGTGACGGCCTCAGGACAGCAGCGGTGCCTTGAGGGTCGTCGACTTTTTTCGTTTCTGTTACGGTTCTACGAAATGAAAACTTGACCCTTCACCATGGTTAGAATAGGTTGGCTTCCTCTAAACAACCTCTTCTCCCACCCCTCAGTCAGAAATGACCAGCGTTTCATACCAAAAAAATTATGATGACTCTCTAAATTGTGTCTGAAAGTCTCTAAAAGAAAAGTACTACTTTTCAGGAACTGAAATTACACATTTAAAGCGGTTGTTGTAGTGTACCTATGATATTGCAGAAACATTCCCGATAAAATCGACCTACAGGAGCTGCCACTTTATATAATCGATTTTTTATATGTTTTTCGATTTTATGGAAGACGCAAGTTAAGGAACCAGTATAATAAATTTAAACAATTGCCCCTTGCCCAACTGAACCTGAGTCACTTTAGACATATGGTTGCCTATGTCCACTTTCTCCTTACAATTTTATAAGAACAAGAAGAAAAGAAAGAAAGAAGAAAACAACTCAATAAAAACAACTAGGTTCAAAGAAGGCTGAGACCCTTCTAACAGCCCTTTTCAATGCCCTTAGTATCCTATATCAATAGCATAGGCACTTAGGCAGGTTCATGCTGTCTTCTCACAATGGACTTGCATCAGTCAAACTATTTTATGGTTAACATATGTAAGTCAGAACACCCAAGTCTTAGGTCATGGTCCCTTTCTTAGAAGCCTCACACCCTGCTTCTTTCTCACACGCTTTTTCCCCTTCCAGATATTTACTTCTAAATCTCATTGGCTTACTACCCCCACCTAGTCTCCTAAAATTATCCGATTGGTCAAAACCCCTTCTCCTATTTCATTATTATTTCTATCCCCTCTTCTCCAGAGTACATATATATTTTCTAGACTAGATAGCTAAGTAAGATATAAGTTAGAAGATAGAGACTGAGTAACATATAGTTCTTGTAAATATATTAGAATAAAGTCATTTTAGTCTTCACTGATTTTTTATGTTATTTATCTCGCACTATATGTCGATTTTACCTCAATATGACAATGAAAAAATGTAATGGTTTGTAATATCGACTAGACCTAAATGGTTTTTAAGATTACTTAATTACTCATTGATTCGCCGAGTTTAATTAAAATCGTCGGAGAAAAACGAAGATTTATTTTCTCAAAATATGTATTTCCACGGCAACCTCGAATCTGAAATTTTACATGATTGCAAAACTTTTAACTTTTCAACTTTTAAAATTGTTTGCAGGCTATTCTGCTCAGGTCATTAGTTTCAGGGATAGCAGCCAATGAAACAAAAAAAAAAAAAAAGGAATAATATTAATTTATTAATAAGCTTACCTTAGCTTATGTCTAATTACCTATTTTGTCAATTTTCCAATTAAATTTAAAGACTAATAATTATATATTCACATAACATAATTATCATTTTCTTATCACACCTATTCAACCTCCCTTACACCCAGCACACAACTGATTTATTTCAAACTGTATTTTGGTATAAATTCTTACTTTTTTTTTTATCATTAAAATTCATATCAAAGTTAATTGTTAACAGTAACCAAGAATTTAACCATATTTTTTGTAAATAATTTTTTTCTTAAAATATCAGCAGTGTTGGTTGTTGAGTGTTGAGTGCTGGTTCAAATATCTTCTGTCTGTTTTAAAATTCACTGTATAATTAATATTTTCTGATGTATAAACAAACTTGAGTAGTTTTCTTTTTGAACGTGTTTCTTTATGTAAAATAATTGTGTAATCAAAATCGAATTTATAATGGTTTTTAGCTGCGTGTTGCACTTTGATCCCTCTCCATTTTTCTTATATCGTTTCTGTGTTGATACATACTATCATCCATTAGTTTTTTTGTTTTACCTATATATGTAGTTGGTTAATTTCCTTCCCTTAATTAACAAAAAAGGACTATGTAAAAGCCTTAAAACATAATGATTCCAAACTTTTGAAGTAATAAAATTGCTAAATGAGACGGACTGGTGCTAAGAAGTGAAAAAGAAGTAGTGATTCTTTACCAACTTTGAATGGGTCACTCAGAACTCAGCCGAGGACATCTTACACTAAGTCTGAATAGCCCACTTGTTAAGGTAAGTATCTCCAAAGCCCCTCTTCTAAGAATATTCAGAGTTTTTCTTTCGTTCTCCTTTCAACGATTTAGGAGTCATTAGCTACGGGAACCTTCTCTTTAGGGATTTATAATTACAATTACTTTCATTTGCAGAACAAATATGCATAACTATGTATCGAGAAAGTTGTGTTGAAAGGAAATTTATTTGAATTACATAAACAGGATGTTTCAAGGCTAACTGTCCTAACTGAAAATATGAATCAGTACCTCAAAAACAAAAAATATTTTCTTTGAAGGTGTGTACGTTAAAGCTTTGTATAGGAGATATTCATATCTAAACATTTACATTGTTTATACGAATTATTTGGGTTAAAATGCATAAAATCCTTTGAACCATAGTCAACGCATCTTATTGCGTTTCCAACTGAACACTACACCATGACCTTCATATCTCTTTTTTCCTAGACCTTATACCAACAAAAATTCCATGTAATTTTTCTATCTATAATGTGCGGGTCGGTATTCGACCCAGAACTGGCAGGAATAAGAACTAATAATCTCCCGTTGATTGAGGTCAAAATCATGAAAATGAACATTCGACACCAAAAGAATGTTTTGGTCTCCTCCCTCAAAAGTTGACAATCCAAACAAATGGCTGGAATTAAACCTAAATAATTGAGAGGAGAAAAATATGCTGTTTGGGGGTAAATGGGAGAAAACGAAACAGGAAGGGAGGAGAACGGGATAAGGTTTACGAGGGTTGTATCAGCAATAACATCGAAACCCTAGTATTATCAATTTCATATAAATCTATATTAATTTATAACCAACATATTTTTGTTTTATAAATTAAAATAAGTATTGTCTGTAAATACCTGTAATCATCTGAGTTATTTTGAGCTCTAAAACCTAATTTAAATTAAAATATTTTTACTTGATGTGTATTTATGTGTATACAGTTGTAAATAACAATAAATAAATTATTTAAAAAAAATTTAAAATATCCAGATTTATATAATTGAGTAGATTGGTAACCACGATAACTTCGCAAAATATATTCGATGAATAAGAATATCCAATTCCATCTATGGTAGAGGGATCTGTGTCTTCTTCTGACCTTTAATTTAGATAGATATATAATACATTCCCCATTAGGTCGGTTCCCAAAAGGAAATATATGGTTTAATACATAATAAAAATTCTAGAGATTTGAACGCAATGTAGTTCATACAATTACAGGAGCGATTTCGGATCAGAGCGTTAACACATTGAGGAGAAGAACTAACAGTAAACTGCTTGCAGAGACTGCTCAGTCAATATCTGAAGATATGAATGCTAGGAGGTTAAGATGGCTCGAAGCGATCTATCAGAACGCCTCTAGATAACAATGAATGAACTACACTATAGTTGTCAAGAGACCATGTGGAACACCAAAAACCAGATGGATAGATAGAATCAACGAAGATGCAACAGAGCTGCATACAGTAAACTGGAAAGCAGTAAGCCAAGCTAGGCAGGCGTGGCGAAGGCTGGTTCGCCCGACCAAAGATCTACAAGGTCTATAGGGACAATGAAATAAATATAAAATAAATTAGTCAAATTGCAAAAATTTACAATAAGAAGAACCTTTCCTCCAATGCAAAGTTAAGGCATTACAATGTTGTGATAAGGCTTGTGATTTTATCCGGGGTGGAGGAGACCACATGCTTACCCAACTTGGAAAAGTTCCTAAAAATAGAAAGGAAGGTCTTAAGAAAAATCTATGGGCCCATGAAAACACAAGAAGGTTACAGGCTAAGATCTGATGAAGAGATCTACAGAAACATCAAAGCCTGGAAACCGAGATGAGAATCAGAAGGCTGATGCTCTATGGGCACATGAAGAGGATGAAGGAGGAAGGATTGAATAAGAAGATCTTTAAAAAAATGTTTAGCTACAAAAACATGGGAGGATACACGAAGCAAATGAGAGAGGAATTAAAGAGACTTAAAATTTCAGATGCCGAATGCGTAGATAGAGATACGTATAGGAAAACATTTAAAAATCTCACCAATATTGGAAGAGGAATAAAAATGGATACGATCCGAAGAGAGAAAAGAAAGGCAGTCGAGGATCATGAAACTGCGATGGGAAGAAAGAAAATCAAGACACTCAAAAAAGTCTTAACGATTGATTGATTAATTAGCTAAAATTCTTTAATTTTTTTCAAATCTGATAAAACTCAAAACTAACTCATATGCTTGAATGCCCAAGTATCTGGACAAATGGAATCTTAATAGTTTTAAATTTGGTTCAAACTGTATGTCATCAAGTAAATAACTCAGATATCCTGTCGAGAACTCTTGACACAGGATATAAATAAAAATACATAAATATGCACTTTCTGTAAACCCCCCTCTCCCTCCCACCCGACATACAACAGCTGTTAGTAAGAACGTAGCTATAACATTACTTGCATTTATATATATATGGAATTCATAGAAAGGAGAAGTTCTGCGATTTTTATTTGACTAGTATTCAAATTTATTTTATTTTTTTGTCTGTAAGAGCCCTTTTCCGGTCAGAGGATTTTATCAGAACATTAGCTGTCACATCCGAGGCATGTACTCGCCTTATTATATTCAGTTTTGTATGACTTTTTGTTTTTTAGACTGACTCTTGGGAACACAAAACCTGCATATCCGTCGAAAACTAGAATCCGAAATTTTATACAATTGTATTACTTTCCCTTACTATATATTCCATATATGTATGGTAAAAATATTTAATAATAGAAATGAATAATATTAAAAAATAAACCACAACAATACATTTGTTTATAATAAGGATATAGTTCTTTCATTTATATTTAACTAAGACTTATGCAATATTGTATAGTGTATACGACTCAGGTATGCTGTTTGTTTGAGTGAGAAGCGTCTTCTATGATGCACGCATCGTCGGAGTAGAGACATGTTAACATGTAATGTTAATTTAAACTATGCAGAACCTGATCGTTCAAAGAACAAATTACGATACTAATGCAGACATGATTTAATGAACAAAGTCAAGACATATAGTTTATCTTTAATGTTAGTGACTTCTCGAAATATTAAAGGCAATTTTAAAATATTTCACAACTTAAAAATTATCAATTATGCTCACTAATGATAATTATCTACCGTGAACATGCACACTGTACATCAATGGTCTAAGTAAAAGTCGCTTCAAACTTCAAATGCCACAATCTCACAAGAGGAGATAATAACAAAAAAAAAGGCCAGACACGCCCCCCTAAGACCCCATTTTTTCTCACCCTTCAATTAATTTCATTATCTCAAACAATGTATACGTAGTAAACATAAATATGTTAGGCAACGTAGAGCGTGGTTAGTATTTGGATGGGTGACCAAGAATCCCAGGGAGCGACGGTCCTATATCACTTTTGAAATAATAAAACGAGAAGGGGAGACTTTAAGATAATTAAATAGAGCAATATTTAAAATCGCCTCAAATTGGAAAATTGGCGTGGATTTAAATTAATTTCGATCAAGGGATTCTTATTAGGAGAGAATAAACTACACCAGCAAGGCCTCAGGAGGAGAGCAAGATTTATTTTGTAACAATGGCAAGCTGTGTGCACAACTATGTAAATGTTTGTCTTATGCAGCAATGAGTTGTACCAACTGCTACGAACACCCGTATTGCCTAATAGGCAGGGTAGGGTTATAAATAAATAAATAAATAATAACAAGAGATTCTTATGTAAAAATGTTTGGAAAACACGATTGTATCACATCCTGGTGATCGAATCCGTACATAGTAGATTTTTCATAATGGCCACCGTATATTTTTATGTTAATTGGCAATAACCCTTAAAGTATGGCAAGTAGTTCAAATATTATTATAAACCAATTAACAGTGCATATATCAAGCTTTAATTTGAGCACTTGTAGTGTCTTTTATAACATACAAAAATGACTGTAACTCAATATAAAGGAGATGTTTAAATAAAGGAACAAAAAACAGTTTTCAACTGCACTATAAAAGGTTTTACTTTTCTAAGAATAGTAGTTTTTCAATTTCAGGTGCTTTTTAAATATTCCTGGATTAAACTATCTTAAAGTCACCACTTCCCGTTTTAAGCAAATATTTCAAAAAAGGATTTATAGGACCGCCGGGGGTCTTAGCGTGGCGGGTCCGGCGGGGAAGGATTGCCTTTTTTTATTTATGACCTCCTTTTGTGAGATTGTGACATATCATATATTGACCAACATTATTTCCGAAATAATGGTTATGGTGAAGTTATCTCGATCGATAAATTCAAAAAATTATCATTTTGGAAAAAAATATTTGTTTTAGAAAAATTTTGTCAGAGGAATTATAAAACATAAAGACACTATGAAGGAGATGGATGGTCAGTGGTGCGGTCAAAAAGGAACAAAAAATAGTTTTTAACTGCTTATTTTTCTCCAGTTCGTTTTATCTAGATTTCGTGAAACATTTTATCGACCTCAGCAACTCTAACAACTTCTAAAAACAACATAATTTATCTTTGCTTTTTACCAATATTGTTAATTTTCCCCGCTGTGATCTGTTCATTGCCAGCTTAGGTTTCGGAATAATAAAATATAGTCATGTATTATACATTAAAAACAAAAAATAAATGTTTCAGTCTATTAACATTATAAACATGGCAGTTTAAGAAGTATGAAAAATAATTGATTTTGATAACCTTTTTCATTCTTTTAAACGACCACTAAACAAACTGAGT
This sequence comes from Halyomorpha halys, assembly GCF_000696795.3. Classification (NCBI taxonomy): domain Eukaryota; kingdom Metazoa; phylum Arthropoda; class Insecta; order Hemiptera; family Pentatomidae; genus Halyomorpha; species Halyomorpha halys. Next base: position 1,812,692 of record NW_027106400.1, on the reverse strand, counting down.
CCCCCTCGAACTCGAACCGAGATGAGCGATCGGCGAAGAATTAGTACAAATGTGGTGGAGGGGAGGGAGCTATTAGGGGCCGCCCCTAGGGGGCACAGTGCCCCCTGAATTATGGGTCGTTATTCTCCATCTGACCCCAGGCGCGGGGCGGCTGCCAAAGAGGTTGATCCCCTGAGTCCTTCCTGCTAGGAGCTACCTTCCCGAACTGGACGGGTTTACGCTTCTCGATTGGCATTCGTGTAATTTATGCACTCCTTAAAAAAACAACAACAATAAAACATAATATTGATTATCACCTGTTTTCAATATACAGAGTGTCTAATATTAATATTTATTATCAATATACAACGTGTATATTATACAATATTAATATTAATATTCACAAATGTTTTTTTATATTTCTTTATTAACTGATCCTGGCCTGATGGGATTTAAATAGTTAATATAACATAATTATGAGAGATAGTTGACCGTGGATGACGTACGAGGAGAAGATGGTAGTTAAATCAAACATTAGGCGTTTGATTTTCAAGCTAACAGCCCTGAAGAAGGCTAGAAGTTCTAGCCGAAACGTTGGCACAATAAAATTGGTTACACCAACTCATTTGTGTTTCTCTTTGACCGCACCCCAACCATCTTCTCCTCGTAGTTAATATAACAATTTTTTTTTAATCATTCAAAAAATTACATCCAATATGGTCCTACTTGATGACAACATCTATCGGTCGGTGCCAAAATACGCATAAAAATGATAGACATTTTTGAAACTATTGTTGAAACAATATCTAAAATTGCCATGGATATGATATTTACTTATCAATGGTTCATTCATGAATAAGGGTCGTATCCATGGCAACTTTAGCTGATTCTTGCCCATCTCTGAACACTACTCATAATAATTTTTTAGTATCTTTAATGTTTTTTTTGTTTTTTTTTAAAACAAAATTAAAGGTACTTTAGAGGAAAATTAAAAAATCGCTTTAAAACTCTGTCAGACTACTTCAATGAGGATAAGACAAGTGCGACATAAAAAATTCAGTTGTACGTTGAAACTAAGTTTAATAAAAATCGTAAGTCATTTTCGAGAAAAAAAAAAATGAATTTTATAGACTTATATAATTGCGGTTCGCCGATTTTATAAAGAAAGCTGCCATCACATCCCAGGAATATATTTGCCTTAAATATCTAAATTTAGTTCACGACTATTCATTTTTGAGCTGATCTGTTTAAACATACATAGACTGTTTTGTGAGACTAGATTTTTGGCTCAAAATACCATATGTATTTCGGTCGAAAACTCCAATTCAAAATATGCATTATTTTCCTTTATTCTTTATTCCATATATATATGATAGTGAAAGTTAAATGTTGTGTTTTTGCTAATTAATATTTGTCAGATTTTTGTTTTTTGTTTTGTTATCTATAGAATCACTTACTTGCTTATTAGTTTGAATTTAATTATTGAATGTATAATTTTGAGACATGCACAGACGCAATTGTCTTTTGTTTATACCTTTTATTTTTCTCGTTTTTTTTCCTTTTTACCTTTTATTAAGCTCGTTGCCGATCGGTCGAGGGTCGGTTTTTTGGACACAGATCAAAGGGGTTCGTGAGAGCGCTCGTGTAGCGTCTCCACCATTGTTCTTTGTCTAGTTGCAACTGAGAGCTGTTATGAGGTTGTAGTTAATTTGTATAATAAGTTTTATATTTAATCTTATTTATTTATATTTAATTTACTTTCATTTTTATTTTTTGTAATAAAAAAAATATATAATCCCAGTGCAATGGCTGAAACCACATATACGTCCGCCATGCTTGCCTCTCTGAATAACACTGACATGTGGATGGCCCGCTCTTTGTTTACCGAGCATTTGTACAAGCCTCCGATTCGTGGCGAGCGGCCAACATGTGGATCCACCTTAACATGACTTTAAATAGGGCTGCTTACAATGCGGTACTTATAACATATAACACGATATCATGAATACTCCTTTTAGTGACCGCACCTCCCAACTATCTTCTCCTCATATATATTATGCACGGTCAACTATCTTCTCACCATTATTCGATCTGCTGATGTAGGAAGGATGGTGGTTAGGTCTCTGGTATCTCGTCGATATCCTCTTCGCCACAGAGGAACCTCTGGGTGCAGAATAGATAGGTCACGTGTCAATGGCTGATAGCTTAAAGAAAACTAGAACAGCTATTGTGGTTTCCGTTTGGGGTTCACGATCGCATTCCGTCGCGCTATGATAAAGGATGCTCTGAGTGGCTTAATCATTCTTTGATTGCTTTTCTCAATGGATCAGTTTGTGTATGTACATACACATATTAGTATTATTATTAATACACATATTATTTTATATATAATCTTTTCACTTTCTTGGGACTGTCTGTCGTTATAGTTCAAATTAAATAAAAATGTATCCAAATCAAGTCTCAAAACACATTATTTTAAGACTTCTATTTCTCAGGAACTGTGTGACGTACAGATGTCTATTAGCATAATTAAAGCTAGTTTAATGGACTATAAAGAAGTTTATGAAGTTTACCTTCGTAGGAATAGTAGTTTTCATGATATTTGCTAAAATAAATTTGTCCGAACAACTATAAATCAATATATTTAAATAATTTTTATGTAAACTGTTACTCTTACAAAGATAAACATCATAAACTACGTTATAGCTTATTAAACTAGCTTTAATTTGAGTGCTAGTAGACATCTGTACGTCAATTGGTTTTTATACATATGGATATACATTTTTCAAAATAAATTCACTAACTACTGATGTTTCAGTACATCCCATACATTTTTATGAAATGTTGCTTTTTAAAAAGCTATATCTCGAAAACTATTTCACATAAATAACTCTATGAGGGCTCATATTTTAACAAATTTAATCTTCTTTAAATGACGTTCTCTTAGGTGTTCTTGTGTTGTTCCTACTTTTTAAGATGTAGAGCTCCGAATGAAAAATTAGATTTTTTTAACGTTTTGAAACAGCAGCTATTTTCTATTCCCCTACCTATACTTGGCAAACGCATTAATTTTGATTAGTAACTATACATAGTTTTCATTAAAGTAATCAAATACTGGGATAAAATAACCGCCTTTTTTTTTTCCCCAGCTCTTGCACTAATGAAGAAAAATGAAAGCCCAAGGAGTAAATTAAAAAGGACGTAAAGAAACAGAATTGAATCATATTATTCATAAATTAATTTGGCTTAAAACTTCTTCATAGTGTAGATTCAAATTTCTTGTATCTATTATCATTAATATTTTCTGATTATAAATGGACTTGAATATTTGTCTTTTGAACGTATTATTTTCTTTATGTAAAATTATTGTATTTTCAAAATCAAATTTATCTTTGTTTTTTTTATGAGTGCTGCACTAGTGGTGTTTTATTAGGTTCCTCATCCTTGTTCCTTTTATCTTTGTTAATTAATTCATAACCTTTAAAAGTACAATGGCTGTTCCTACTTCAAGTACTAAATGCAGTGTTCCCTGTATGAAGACTAAGTACAATAAGAGCCTCCTATGAAATAGAATCCTTTTTGGAGGGGCCTGTAATTTAAGTTTGTAGCAGGAGGGAGATAAAGAGAGTTGTGATGAGGATGTTAAAACAGAGCTAGTGTCCTCAGTGTCCTTAGAGTGGAATCCTTAATAAGAGTTGCTCGCGAGGAGGTCCTTTGATCAAAATGGCGTATTCAGCCGATATCAATTTGACTCAGTCATCAAAATTCCGGACCAGTAAACCTGGGCGCCCTCTTGTCAGGATATTACCCCATCCATAATTTTCAGGATTAAATTTGATCCTACCAGTAAAATGATAATTAGGAGTCGTCCTCGGGTCTCTTGTGTCTTTGACCTCATTCGCTCCTGTCTAATTTGTTGCTATTTATCACCTTTCCGTCTTGTTTACTTTATTATTGGAGGTTTCTTATAGTTTAAAAAAATAATCTATATTTTATTTATTATTAACTGACCTGGTAATGCTTTGAAATTGCTGTATTTGAGGATGTACATACATTAATTGAACCCTATTGAAACTTTTATATCAATTAATATATAGGTGAAGTGATAAGGTGGTAACTATAGTAACACATAGTAACATCCAACTTCTCTGTATAATCGTTAATACTGGTCCCATTTAGTTGATTTTTTCTTAATCTTTTAGGTGATTTGACTATCTATGATATTGTCATGGACATACTACATAAAATGTGAATAGTTTTTATATAATAACCCTCATTGTGCTTCAATATTAGTACTGTATTGAAACAATTCAAACTGACTGACCTATCAAAGTGTGGTAAAAGATTTTTTTGGAATGAAACAAAGTTAATATTTGTTTTTAGCGCCTCCAGAAACCCCTAAATACGAATTTAAAAAAATATCACCAAATAAAATTTGTTGGCAAAAATTTTTGCCTAGATATCTTTTTAACCCCCCCCCCCCAAAAAAAAAAATATATAATTAATTCCAACATTACTAAATCAATCTAAACTAAACTTAGCAATGGTTTAGGCCCTACAATTTCTAACAAAGGGCACACACCGAATATAATTAAACAAATTAGAACTGGAGATATAAAATAAAACGTTTTTCTTTATTTTAGCTAATATTTCGCTTTCATAGGTGCATTTAGTTTTCCGACGATTCTATTAACGTAGGAATTTGATAAAATACAGTCATTAACAATTATATGAACAATAGTCACCAGAATAAAAAAAAAGAATTATCTAAATAAATTAAGGAATATAATGGAATACCGAAAAAGGATGAATTAATGGGAGAATTTAGAAGATTACACAATCCTGAATTAAGGGACCTACACCCGGTAAATATAATTCCAGTTATAGCATTGCGGCGTATAAGATGGGCATGTAAGGTTGTAGGGCTTAGTAACGAGCGGATCCCTAAAATGGTAATAAGCACTGAACTGACGGGTAAACGTCCGTGGGGTAGACCGAAACGTAGACAGAAGGATTACGTTTTTTTTTTAAATATCTTTATTGAAATTTACAACTGTATTTTATTATATAATACATTCAGTAAATTTGATCTTAGTTAAAATGGAGTGTTACAGGCGTGTAGAGGAACTACCCATTCTAGCACTCTAATGACATTTTACATTAGCAGGTCTCGTGGCCATCTTCTTTTAAGGCGCCTTGGAGGATAGTCAGGAATGGAAGACGGTGCAAGGTTAGAAACTAAGGGGTTTGAGCGGTTAGGATTACGTTAAAACTGATTTAGTAGAATTGAGCGTTTAGTGTTATAGGCATCGAACCTTCGGGTTTGTTAAGCCTTCATCATCATCATCATTATTATAATTATTATTATTATTAAATAAATTAAGGTGAAAATTTTCAAATTTTTGTTTTTTTTTAAATGGTATTTGAGGGTTTCAGATAACGCTAAAAATGATGTCATTTGATTTTTCATAAAGAATATTGTTGACCTACTTTATTGGAATCCTCATTATGTTTTTAACTTTTTAGTGAATAAAAAATCATTTAGTAATATCTTCAGAAAAAGAAAAATATAATAACCATAAAAAAAAATGTATACTTTCTGAGCTACGCGCCCAAACTGCTTAACCTGTACATTCAGCCCCATCACGATCTGGTGATTTGATGTATTGATGATTATATTTGACCGATTGATTTTTATGTATTAGATTAAAAAAGGTAACTTATAGAGCAGATAATGTTTTCCGACGTATATATGTAGATATTTAATATATAATTACAGTAACAACAATGGTTGTATCTATGTTCCATTGCCTGTAGTTGATATATGTACATGCATGCATGTTTATATGCAGAGTTAGATGGGTGATGAAGAATAATATGAATTAATGAATAATAGGATTTATTTTGATGGTCGGTGCAAAGCAAAGTGGCGTATCTGTAAATTTTAATGTCTTGGGTATTGTTGCATTTTAACGTGGTTTTCATATCTCTTTGCAACCCCAAGACGACCTAAGTGAATATGTGGCGTCATTAATTAAAAATATAAATCCTTAATTGGCTTTTAATAATTATTAATTATTAGACATTACAGTCCTTAAATTCAAATCCTCTGTTCATTTCCTCAATATCTGGTGTTCAGACTTAGATATCAAATGCCCCACAAAACTGTTGCTTTTGATAGATCCTTCCTTACCAGATCTTCTTACCTATTTCCATCCGTCACTCTAATACGGATTCTTATGTCTCATAGTACAAGAGCCCAAGAGAAGAAAAAAGGTAGTTATCTCACCCCAATTTTTTATTACTTTAATGAAAACTAGATATAATTAATAGTCAAAATTCATGAGTCTGCCAAGTATAGGTAGAGGGAATAAAAAATGGCGGTTGTTTAAAAACCTTAAATAAACACTAATTTTTCATTCGGAGCTCTACATCTTAAAAACTAACAACACTAGAAAATCTAAGAGAACATTATTTAAAGAATAGTAAATTTGTTGAAATATTACCCCTAAAAGAGCTATTTACGTCCAATGGTTCTCGATATATAGCTTTTTAAAAAGAAAATTTTCTTAAAAATCTACTGAAAGATCAGTAGTTAGTTAATTTATTTTAAGAATTCTATTTCTCAGGAACTATGTGACGTACAGATATTTATTAGATATACATACAGATATATATATTAGCACTCAAATTATGGCTAGTTTAATGGAATATACATAAGTTTATGAACTTTACCTTCGTAGGAATAGTAGTTTTCATGGTATTTGCTAAAATAAATTGATTTATAGTTGTTCAGACAATAAGTTTGATTTATGAAAAACTTCTTTTCAGAAAGCATTGGACGCACATATGTCTGCCAACACTCACATTAAAGGAAATTTATCTTACTCTTTAAGTAGTTTATGACACTTATCTTCGTAGAGGTAGTGGTTTTTATAATATTTACATATGAATATAAATTTGGCAAATGAAAATTTGTCGGAACATCTATAAATCAATTTATTTTATCAAATTGCATGTAAACTATTACTCCTACGAAGATAAACATTATAAACTACATTATAGCTCATTAAACTAGCTTTAACTTTAATTTGAGTGCTAATAGACATCTGTACGTTAAATGTTTTTTGGGATATACATTTTTCAAAATAAATTCACTAACTACTGATCTTTCAGACATCCCATAAAACATTTTTATGAAATTTTGCTTTTTAACTATATCTCGAAAACTATTTAACGTAAATAACTCTATTAGGGCTCATATTTTAGCAAATTTACTCTTTTTTAAATGATGTTCTCTTTGTTTTTCTTGTGTTGTTCCTACTTTTTAAGATATAGAGCTCCGAATGAAAAATTAGATTTTTTTATCGCTTTGAAACAGACGCCATTTTTTATTCCCCCTACCTATACTTGGCATTCTCATCAAGTTTTACTATGAATTATACATAGTTTTCATTAAAGTAATCATAATATTTTGGTGAGATAACTGCCTTTTTTCTCCTCTTGGTCTCTTGTACTTTTATACTACCATTGTCTTACTATCCAGTTCCAACTGAATCAATATAGACATTTCATTCCTACTTAAATCTATATAAAAGTTTATCCTTATAATTAGTATCACCCAGTAAATAGTATTCTTATTTTATTTTATTTTTCTGTTTTTGTATGTTATTAATATCTCAAGTATATTTTTTCCCTGTTTATAGCTCTAAAACTTAATTTTTTAAATTTATTAATTTTTACTTTTTAGTTTTCTTTATTCTCTAAGACACTAAAGCCGATCAAATATTTCTGTAGGGTTATTTAAATTGGGTGAGCTCTAGTATGAATAAATTTATTTAAATGCTCTCTAATATCTGCAATTGTGCTTCGAATACAATGTTCTCAGGAATTTTGAGATACGCCGCTTTAGCATTGCACCAACAATATATTATGTGTTCTGTACATACAACATATGTATGTATTTTAATATTTTGTTTCTTCAAGGAATAACCGGCTTCAAAGTGGTGAATAACTGTACAAATGATATCGAGCAGTGCGGGTAGAGGTCGGGGCAGTTGTAGTTGAGGAGGCCTGCTCTTCTTGCTCCCAGGTAGCGCCACTGTTCCTTCGGCTCGTACTGGCTTGGTTCTTCTTCTGGGAACCTGAAAAAATAAGATATTTAGGATGTATATCAAGTGTTTTAAAGTGACTGATTTTTTCTTTTTTTTTATATCTTTACTGAACTTTACAACTGTACATAACAATACATTCAGTAAATTTGATGTAAGTTATAGTGAAGTGATATAAGCGTGTATAGAACTACCCATTGGTAGCATTCTAATGACGTTTTTACATTGGAAGGTCACAGAACATAGACACATTAAATACTTCGACAGTCTCCCTGCTTCCTTCAATCCAGTATTCCAGTCTATCACTCCATCCCCTCTTCCTGTGAGGTGGCAGGGCAGGAAAGGTTCCAAAAACCCTATTAACATCACCTCATAATTCCATCTTCTGATGCACCCCCATCCCCTCCCACACACTTCTTTTTCGACTTCTGACTGTTTTTCTTATTATTTCACCATTATCTATCGTCTTTATTAATTAACGTTTTTATTTTTATCTTATATGCGATACAACACGAGGAGGCCCCTCACCTCCGGACTTAAAATAGCTCCTTTTTAGAATGGATAGCTCATATATGACATTAAACATAGCAGGTAACCTTAAAATACCAAAAGTAGTAAAAGGCAAGACACAACACGAATTACTTTTCTTTTTCACAGTAATGCACTTACTAATTCACTTCTTATTTCTGTTTTAGAGGGTTCGGGAAAAAAAAAAAAAAATTGGAAGGTCTCTTCTTTTCAGGCCCTTCGAAAGATTGTCAGGAACGGAAGAGGGAGTTAGAATAAAAACTAGTGGTTTTGGATGGTTAGTGACTGGTTGTAGTTAGTGATTGAGATCAGGGACTGAGTTAGGGTCAGATAAACTACTACTGGGAATTAAGCTTCTCACCAGGCAAGCACTCGACTGTCTTTCAGGCAAAAGTGTTTGCCATCTTGTCTGCAGCTTTATGCCCTGAAGTCACTAGCTGCGATAGGACTGGCATCACCATCTTTTCATATAGTCTGTCTGCCCTCCAAGCCTTGGAGCCACCTAGAGTCACCTCTAATTTGTTAAGAGAGTGTAAACTAGCCTTAGAATCATTAGCGTGCTTAAAGAAGCTTCAGCTTGTGTGGGTCCCAGGACACAATGGAATCACATGTAATGAAAAAGCAGATTAGCTTACTAGAAACGGGGCTGAGCACTCTCCTATAGGATCAGAACCATTCCTAGGCATCAGAGAAAAGTAGTTTTTGATTGGACATGGAAGAAAGGCGGTAAGGAGTGGAGGGATTGTATAGGGCTGAGACAGGCCAAGATTTTAATAACTAAACCCTCTACTTCTAAAACTAAGTGGCTGCTAGGCCTTAACAGAAACGAACTCCGATTATTAATAGGAGTCCTGAATTTATTTTAATTCTCCAGTTTTGACACCATTCTTCGAAGGTGGTGATGTGGGATTGGAAGGTTTGGGATACAATGGAAGGATCATTAGGTAATTACTTAAACATTTTAAGTTAGTAGCATGTACAAAATGCTGCTATCAAAAATTAGGTCTGGAAATTTATTTTCTTCGTCATCCTATATCTCGAAAGCTTAAAAAGTGATTTAAATTGTTACTTATATCCATTGTTATGTATATTCCTTAATTTGTTGGTTTATTTATTTCTTTTCACTTTTTATACTTCTCTGAATGATGGTTGTTATCTTTTTTTTAGCCTCGACGAAGACCTGAAATTCTGGTCGAAACGTCGGCAATAAATAATTTTTGTTTATTTGCTGACCGTACTCATCACTACCAACTTTTCCACATATTAATCTACGGTCGACCATCAACACCTTATTCATTTGTTTTATATTAAATTAATTAACAATAGCTTTAGGATGGTCTAAAATGCATAAGTGAACATAACTCATTTTAAAAATTATTTCTTATTGTTCTGTGGGATGTATATTATGCATTGGAATCCTGTTCTTTGAGGTGGTCAGAATCCATGTTTAAATTAATTACACTGTTAAACTACAATGAAGGAGGAGATATAGGATCAAATTCCAGACAGTTCTTCACGATTATGGTCAATAGGAGAGATAGAGGGATGGAGAGAGAGAGGCCTCAGTTCTCGACCAACGGAGTGATAGAGGGAGGCCTATTGAGGGACCCTGGTGGACCATGAACCCCATTGTCCATTCAATCACTATGTCCAGTCACTAAGGGCCCTACCCTCGGGCAGTCAGCCCTGTCTCAACCCGAGGGTCGGTATTTACCCCAATATCTCAACTTACAATCGATATTATTATCTAGAAATGATAAGATCGCAATTGCCAAATTTGAAGATATATATCTTTGCACTCGATGTCCCCTCTGTGGAGCAGAGATGAGTGAAAATTAGCTATAGTTGAAACTACGAGCTAAAATTCCCATAGATACGACCCATAGTCATGAATGAACCATTGATAATTAAATATCGTTATCTATGACAATTTTAGCTATTAATTTCAACTAAAGCTCATTTAAGGAGACATGAAAGTTTATTAGCGATTTCGGAGAATGAACTTATTAAACCGTAATTTTTTTAAAAAACAACTGTTTTTAGATTAAAATGGCACAGAAAATAGATCAAAAGTGATAAAAATATCAAGATCCATGATAAATAAATCAACCGGCTTAACGTGTAGTGTATTCACGACGGACTATAAACTTCTTTAATCCATTGAGCATTACGAGTGGAACAAAGATACACGAGTAAGGTTCAATGAAATAGTAAAACTTGATGAGATAATAAAAAAAAAAAATCCTAAAACTGAAAAAAATAATTACAAGAACTCGCTTACCCTTCGACGTAAACCCATGACCTCTTCCCCTACAATATCCTTTAATAATACCCCACTTATTTCTGTCGAACAGATTCGTTACTTAGGACTACATCTCGACAAACGACTGACATGGAATCCTCATACAAGACTAAAAAGGCAAGAAACTGCTCGTAGATTCCGACTATTGCAACATTTACTAGACAAACGGTCTAAATTGCCAATCCATTACAAAAGACTGATCTACATGACTATTATAA
>NW_027106400.1:1800463-1800875 GCF_000696795.3 Halyomorpha halys | reverse complement strand
AGACATGTGTGCGTCTTATGGATCTAGAGATATATTCCAAACCATTTATTTATTCTTTTTTTTATGTTATATTTTTCATTAATTTTTATAATAATCATATAAAAAATTTTCATTCATTAATTATATTTTTATATTAATCATTATTTTTTTAATTAAAATGACAAAACGACCAAACACCACGTAAGCAGTAGTGAAGACAAGTTGTAAGAAGCACAAATTAACCTGCTATTCATTTTGCGAATTGCTTATGAATATACCACACTGTTGAAAATTATAAGAAATATATATATATATAGATATATATCTTTGCACTCGATATACAACACGAGGAGGCCCCTCACCTCCGGACTTAAAATAGCTCCTTTTTAGAATGGATAGCTCATATATGACATTAAACATAGCAGGTAACCTT
>NW_027106400.1:1796898-1800210 GCF_000696795.3 Halyomorpha halys | reverse complement strand
CCAATACCAAAAATGCATATTAACTAAATTTCATTACAATGCCTTACTTGGTTCTAAATTTGTACCAGAGAAATGCTTTATTTGGCAATGTTGGCCAAATACATTGCTTCCATACACAGCAGACCAATCAATCCAAGCTCGGACATATATATAGACTACAAATATTTACACGATATGACGAAACTGTTTTTTCTACTTTTTCCTTTTTCAATCAATAGTCGTCTATTTAAGAGATACGATATATTTTTACTATATTTTTTCCTGTTTAATAATTTTATTCCATTTTACAATTTTCTTTCTTATACAATGCCATGATACAGACACGTGGAGAATCTACCTATTGATATAACTCAAATTCATATTCATATGTGAATATCATAAAACCAACTACCCCTCCAAAGATAAGTGTCATAAACTACTTTATAACAAGTTAAATTTCCTTTATTTTGAGTGTTGGCAGACATGTGTGCGTCTTATGGATCTAGAGATATATTTTTTCAAAAATCCAACATTTTATATGAACAACTAGAAATTAACATTTTGAGAGTTTATTATGTCAAATATCATAAAAACTACTACTCCTACATAGATAAACATAATTAACTATTTTGTAGTCAATTGAGCTTTAATTTGAGCTCTAACAGACATCTGTACGTCCAATGGTTTCTGAACTGAAGTTTTTTATTAATCAAACTTATTGTCTGGACAACTATAAATCAATTTATTTTAGCAAATATCATGAAAACTACTATTCTTACGAAGGTAAAGGTCATAACCTTCTTTATATTCCATTAAACTAGCTTTAATTTCAGTGCTAATAGACATCTGTACGTCACATAGTTCCTAAGATATAGAATTCTCAAAATAAATTAACTAACTACTGATCTTTCAGTAGATTTTTAAGAAAATTTGCCTTTTAAAAAGCTATATCTCGAGAACTATTGGACGTAAATAGCTCTTTTAGGGCTAATATTTCAGCAAATTTACTCTTCTTTAAATAATGTTTTCTTAGATGTTCTAGTGTTGTTGGTATTTTTTAAGATATAGAGCTCCGAATGAAAAATTAGTGTTTTTTAAGGTTTTGAAACAGCCGCCATTTTTTATTTCCCCTACTTATACTTGGTGGACTCATCAATTTTGACTATTAATTATACCTAGTTTTCATTAAAGTAATAAAAAATTGGGGTGAGATAACTGCCTTTTTTTCTTCTCGGCTCTTTCGCTAAGATGCACATTTTGGAATTATAGGCGCAAAAAAAAAATTGTCACAATATTAAATCTAAGAGCTTTAGAACCTCTAGAAAGTTTGGATTCCTATATAGGATGATTGTGATTAGTGACTGAGTTAATGACTGATTATAGTTAGTGACTGATACTTGTAGTACTATAACTCAATTTTGACCAAAATTTTTAATTTAATAATTTTGTTTTATGGCCTTGACGTTTAATGAATAATAATAACTAAATTAACAGCTTGTTGTGTTCATTCGATGCAGAATTTAATGTTGTTTAACTTCCTAAAATTTATCTCTTTCATTGGATGCACCGTTAAGGCGTTTTCATAACAAAAGCAAAGTACACGGCCTAATTCGTCACTACATACAATTAATTAGTTAATTAGTAAATGTTTTAAAACCACCAGAAATGCGTTTCCAAAGTAAGTTTAGATTCGTATATAGTATAGTACATCTAAAATGAGTTTGCCCGTAGGTGACATACCAAAAACAAAAGGTTAGGTTACAATTTGCCGTTACTAAGTTTCGGACTGATAATCGGGAGGTTACTTGTTTCGTTAGGTTACCCTTTATCTATGAATGCAATTGTTTTTTATTTGTTTTTTCCCTGTAACCGTCTTTTTATTATATTTTCCTTTGAATCTATGTGTTAGTCTTATTTTCGTAAAATGTATCTATTTGTTTGTTTTTGGTAAACTGATCTACTGCTGTGACTATGAATGATGGTCTGATCTCACATTGCCGTCTTGTATATTGAATTTGTTTAGCGGGTCACTGAAGAAGATCTAGGAGGGTGAATTCCGGAGAGCGAATTCGTTGATCGGGTGAATTAAAAAATTGCGAAATGGTGAAATTAGAGGAGCAGAAATGAGAAAGAAAAATAGGAAGGAATTGAAACATTTGTAATTGTTATACAGACCGAAATTGATTGTAAAAGGAAACAAAATTCTTTATTATATCTCTTTATACCATGTATGTGTAATTTATATATGTCCGATTATGGATTGATAAGTATGCTGTGTGAGATAGCAACCTGATGTATTTAGGCAGCGTAGATAAATAAAGTATTTCTCTCCTTCTTGTTTTACTTCCTTGGTAATTATATTTAGAGATTTAATAATTATTGTGTTTAGAGAAAAAAACTACTTCTTTTTAAGTTTATTAATGTTCATTCTACCTCTGATAATTGCTGGTATATAAATTGAATTATTACAATTAACGATTCGTTGCTTTGTTACAATAATGCCTTCTGTATATCAAGCTGATTAAAGTACCTGTCGAATAAACATAAATCGATAAAGAAAATTAACTAGGCATAAAGCTCTCGACAATCGTACCTCTATGGAAATGAAGAGCTTTATAAATCAGCTACTATGGGTACAATAAAGTCAAAGGGCTATTGGTAATAAAACTTTATTTACTGTTTAATGTTCTTGCTATTTCTCTAGTCCTTTAATGGCGAGCAGGTGGTCTCAATTGTTAATAGCTTGTCTGCGACTCTAAAAGTGTTTTTTATCTCTACGAGTCAATCGTTATCGAACGACTATTACAAAGAATCGGTACTATTCGCTTCAAATTTTATTTTCTCTACTATTATCCAAGAAGAAATTTATATGGAGTCCTTATCAACGAAAGATTAAAAAATAAAAGAAGAGAGAAATGCTTTAGTTGCCCAAATTCGATGGGTTGCTACAATACACAGCATACCAATCAATCTATGATCGGACATATTTATTCACATAATATAACAACTTATTTCTTACCTTTTCCTTTTACAATCAATGCTCGTCTATAAACTAAATACAAATTTTTTATTTAACAATTTCATTCTTCTATTTCACTGTCTCAGACCTCCCCTCTCCCGTGATCCGCTACTCCCGTTCGATCCATTAAATAAATTAATAATTAAACAGCAATGTAAAATACTACCAATGACATAATAATCACCGCTGTAGATCAGTTTACAAAAAAAACAAATGAATAAGTAAATAAAAAAAAACTAACGTAAAAGGGGAACGAAACTTTTGGGCTTTAACAGTAACATCCATTTAGTAGTACAAGTAGAATACTTGTAGAA
>NW_027106400.1:1787691-1796848 GCF_000696795.3 Halyomorpha halys | reverse complement strand
TAATTAAAAGAAATACTTCAATGAAAAGATAATTTTTTTTTTAATATTTATTTATTACTATTTACAACTGTACATTATAATACATTTAGTCAAAATGGAGTGTTACAGGCGTGTAGAGCAACTAACTATTGGTAGCACTTTAATGACATTTTACATTAGCTGGTCTCGTGGCCATTTTCTTTTCAGGCACCTCGGAGGATTGTCAGGAATGGAAGAGGATGCAAGGTTAGAAACTAGGGGGTTTGAGTGGTTAGGGAGTTTGTAATGGAAGGAGTGATATCTGGTTCGGGCTAGATCGGTTACATAGGGAACATTAAGGTCTTTTTGTATGGTTTTATTTGTGACAAAGTAAGGAGCATTGAGGATTTTGGATTGTAAGGATTGAATACGAGAGGAATTCGACGGTTTTGTGGAGCCCCAAAGCTCAACTCCATATGTCCTGATTGGCCTTATTACAGTCATGTAGATCAGTCTTTTGTAATGTATTGCAAGTTTAGACCGTTTGTCTAGTAAGTGCTATAATAATCGAAATCGACGTTTAGTTTCCTGTCTTTTCAGTTAAAAAACAAATCGACAGGTCAAAAAAAAAAATCATGTATAATCTCATTCATTTCCATGCAGGGCCCTGTTTCATAATGAAAGCTAATAGTATTGGTTCATAATGTAAGTATAGAAACAACGTGGTAATTGCACTAACACTTATTGTTTTTCATAATAGGGAGGACTATTAGTGATATTACAGGAGTTAAATAGTACTAAAGTACAAGGGCCGGGAAGAAGAAATGGCAGTTAATTCACCTTAATTTTTAATTACTTTAATGAGAACTGTATAATTACTAGTCAAAACTGATGAGTCTGCCAAGTATGGTTAGAGGTAATAAAAAATGGCAGCTGTTTAAAAACCTAAAAAAAACTACATTAATTTTTCATTCGGAGCTCTATATCTTAAAAACTACCAATAATAGAAAATCTAAAAGAATATTATTTTAAAGAAGAGTAAATTTTCTAAAATATTAGCCCTAATAGAGCAATTTATATCCAATAGTTCTCGAGATATAGCCTTTTGAAAAACAACATTTCATAAAAATGTACTGAAATATCAGTACTTATAAGAAATATCATTAATTAGTTTATTTTGAGAAATCTATATCTCGGGAACTATGAGGCGTACAGTTGTCTGTTAGCACTCAAATTAAAGCTGGTTTAATGGGATATAAGGTAGTAGATGACCTTTACCTTCATAGGAATATCATTTTTAATGATATTTGCTAAAATAAATTTATTTATAGTTGTTTCGACAGTAAGTTTGATTTCTAAAAAACTTTATTTCAGAAACCATTGGACGTACAGATGTCTGTCTGCACTAAAATTAAAGCTAGTTAAATTTACTAAAAAATAGTTAATAATGTTTATCTTTGTAGGAGTAGCTTTAGTGGTTTATATTTGACAAAATAAACTCAAAAATGTTAAATTCTAGTCGTTCGTATAAAATGTTTGATTTTTGAAAAAATATATCGCTAGATCCATAAGACGTACATATGTCTGCCAACGCTCAAAATGAAGAAACGTTAACTTACTATAAAGTAGTTTATGACACCTATATTCGTACGGGTAGTGGTTTTTATGATATTCACATATGAATATAAATTTGGCAAATGATAATTTGTCAGGACAACTATAAATCAATTTATTTTAGCAAATTTCATGAAAACTACTATCACTACGAAAATAAACGTCATAAACTACTTTATAACCCATTAAACTTGATCTAATTTGAATGCTTAAATACATCTGTACGTCAAATGGTTTTTGAGATATAGATTTTTCAAACTAAATTCACTGCTGATCTTTCAGTACGCTCCATACAACATTTTTATGAAATGTTGCTTTTTAAAAAGCTACATCTCGAGAACTATTGAACGTAAATAGCTCTATTAGGGCTTGAATTTTAGCAAATTTACTCTACTTTAAATGATGCTCTCTTTGATTTTCTATTGTTGTTGGTAGTTTAAAAGATATAGAGCTCTGAAAAAAAAAATAATTATTTTTAGCGTTTTGAATTTTTTATTCCCCCTACCTATACTTGGCAGACTCATCAATTTTGGCTGGTAATTATTCATAATTTTCAATCAAGTAATCAAAAATTGGGGTGAAATAACTGCCTTTTTTCTCCTCTTGGGCTCTTGTACTAAAGTTACTATTGTACAAGTCTGTGTAATTGTATAAAGTCTACAATACTAATAGTATTGGTTTGTACTTTATTATGAAATAGGGCCCAAGTGATGATATATGATGTCTAGATAGTCCAAAATAATATTTTCTGGCTATATCATTATATCCCTAATGCTAACACCTAGGCCTTCTAAGAAGCTCCTTGTTCTATTCGATATTGTTCCGCAAGATCCAAATCACAGGACTCTCACGGTGAACTCTCTCTCTCTGAAGGTCTCGCGGTATTTTTTTTTAAGGAAAGGGACGCATTTTTCATACATTTCCTTCTTTTCCATTTCCACTCCACTGATCGAGGTCATTATTCTCAAATCTCTCCGTCGGATCCAAGACCAGAGCCTTCTCATGTTTAATGTTATAAATGTATAGCATTAAATTTATTCCACTAATATTGAGTACTATATAGGACGTTAGTTTTGAAGGAAGTATATCAAATGCTAAACAGGTTTACCATTTACCGCAATTAGAAGACTTGTAGAAATGTTTGGTAAACAATAGAAGCAACAAAGGTTGGTATCCCCACACTTGTTTTGTTCCTTTAAATTTTTTCTACTGTTACAATGGATTTACTCCATTTTCATTATATAAAGGAGCAAAATAAAGATAAGTGAAATGAATGAAAACGTAAATATGTGCATTATAGGTTCGAGAAGACAAAAAATTATATAAATAGTACTACATAACCTATACATTAAATTTTCGTTCTAGAATTTTTAATTTAATGACCTGGACATATGTATGTCTTCATAAGTATATATTTGTACTATCGTAAATCGAAAATAAACTGCTAAAGTTAATCAACAAGATTTGAAACAATGTATTTACACCGAATCGATATAATTTTAAAATATATAATCTTAAACAGGTTTTAATTATTGAATCCTAAGGTTGTGGAAATTCTTTAAAACACGAAGGGCACAAATATTTATCTATTTTAAGTCCAAAACCAACAATGCACTCTTTATTTCGTACCCAAAAACCGACACCCAACAGGTCGGCATCAAATTCAAACCAAATTGAACCAGCTAATCAAAATAACCTATCATACGCTCGCGCATGCGCGAAGTTAAGTCTATTTTAGAATGTGGTGAGGTGCATAGAGGGTTCCTCTGTTGTTTTGGGAGTTAATTGTTTTGTTGAACCAAATATATATTTTGGATCTATGTAGGAAATATTTACCTGATTGAAAATTAATATACCTGATTGGATTTTGGATCATATTCAAGTGTAAACGCAGAAGAATTTCCACAGTTATGAGAAGAACTGATGGCAGTAACTATAAATGAATTGAACTTTAAATTCAAAAAGCAAGCGTTTAACCTGGAATCCTCTGAAAGAACTGAAAAGGAAACTGCACGTCGATTTCGACTATTACAGCAACAAACGGTCTAAACGCCCAACACAATACAAAAGACTGATCTACATGACTGTAATAAGGTCAATCTGGACGTATGGAGTTGAGCTTTGGGGCTCCACTAAACCTTCAAATTCCTCTCGTATTCAATCCTTACTATCCAAAATCCTTCGTAAAATCCTCAATGCTCCTTACTTTGTCACAAATAAAATCATACATAAAGACCTTAATGTTTCCTATGTAACTGATCTAGCCCGAACCAGATATCACTCCTTCCATTATAAACTCCCTAACCACTCAAACCTCCTAGTTTCTAATCTTGCATCCTCTTCCATTCATGACAATCCTCCGAGGCGCATGAAAAGAAGATGGCCACGAGACCAGGTAATGTAAAATGTCATAAGAGTGCTACCAATGGGTAGTTTCTCTACACACCTGTAACACTCCAATTTAACTTAGATCAGATTTACAAAATGTATTATAATAAAAAAGAAGAGTTGTAAATAGCAATAAATAAATATTAAAAAAAAAATTCAAAAAGGATACTCCTACGGCTTATCCTGAAATATGGGATGTAATCCAAAAGTCCTTTATTGCATTCCCTTCATCATATTTAGTGGAACGTGGTTTCAGTGCGGTAACTAATTATAATCAGTGCGGTGATTTAAGATTACTATTCACGAAAATAGAGAGGCGAAAATTACTGAATTGGTAGCAGCACACCAGACTCATTAAGATGATCTCGAATGTTATAACTTTTTTTGTATTTAATTCGATTCTGAGTTCAATAAATAGTTTCATAATTTAAAAGTTCCAGGTTTCTAATTTACAACTTTCTTTACAATATTTTACGAAAAAGGTAAACACATTAATACATATTTCCTATTAATTGATATTAAAATTTAAAAAAAAAAATTAATTTACAGGGAGCGTTAAGTAATATTTTTTCTGAAAAGGGGGCGGTAGGACAAAAAAGTTTGGGAACAACTGCTCTTAGGAGTGAAAAGAACGGGTGATATTGGTACAAAAAGATTTATATGTTTGGAATCCATTATGAAAAAAGGGTGTACCAAAGTCACCTACATTGCTAGGTGAAACTGGTACAAAAATGGAATTGGCATATCTCCCTTAATATTAGAAGAACATATTTTTTTTCAGAGTTTAAAGCGAAGCTTAATTGTTCAAATATAATTTTGAATGCAAACTCATATTAGGTTTAGGAATGAAAAAAAAAACATGAAAAACTGTACCGTGGTCATTCCACTTCACGGTATATCCAATTTTGGAAAGTTATTTAAACATTACTATGGGAACTTGTTCGTTTGTATAGTAAGAAGTAACTATTTAACCTTTAGTAAAAATAATTATTTTATAGTATAATAATATGATATTATATTATACTGTTATACATTACATCAATATTGTCCTGAGGATTTCTGTCAACATTCCTTCCCCAGGGCTTAGCTGTTGAGCTCCTTCGCATATAGCTCGAAGGATGCACTGGTTCCCTGGTACGCCTAATCTGCAATCATTATTAAATTTATTATTATTAATTATAATTATCTATAATTAAAATTTTAAAAATATTTCATGGATTAAATAAACTAACAATGAGATCACCACAGTATTATTATTCTTTCTCACTGATGTATTCATAAAATGATAAATGAATTATTTATTGAGTTTGTACATATATTAAAAAAAAACAATAAAACTAAAAAATAGATAATTTTTTTATATAAATAATAAATTAAATTTGTAAATAATTAAGTATATTACATAATATGTGTCTATACTACTACAGGCTAGTTTACAGTAAATACAATAAGGGAACTCCGATTTTTGCTATTCCATTCCATTGCTTCTTTGAATAATACGTAAAAATAATCATCATCTATGGTAATTAGCAAGTTTATGTGGAAGATGTTTATGATGAATGTCTCTCGTTCTTAAGATTTAAATTATTTATAGTAATTTTTTACCCTAACTGACAACATATGGAACATTGAGGTCACTATGGATGATTTTTTTTTTTTGTGACACAGTAAGTAGCCTAAAGATTTTGAATTGGAATAGATTTGAAATGGAAAGTGCTTTGCAGATCAAGGAGTCGAAGTGGCTCATATGGATAGGTTGAGTTAAAGTTTCCACCTTCAAAATTCGATCAGCTAATGAAATGGCTGGAAGGATAGTAGAGGTGAGGGAATGATTCCATCTAGAAGAAAAGCGAAGATGATTCATTCTTAGAGAGAGGTCGAAAGAGTATAGTTCGATGAGGCAAATAAGGTGTAACTGCCGAGCCCGCAACACACAAATGCTAAGTAATAGTGCTAAACTGAAATTTTGAATGGAAAATTAATTAGATATAAAGCCAATAGAATAATTATAGTAACCCCCGGTAATTTCAATTTCATGTCAGTATTAATTATGATGATAAATACATCTTTTATGTAAATAATTGTAAATATAATCTAATGTTATCACGACTAGATTTTGTGCTTTAAATGCCCTGCATGTTACTTGATTAGCAAAGCTTAGTTAATTGGTAAACACGAAGCCTTTCGAAAGGATAGTCAGTCAATTAGTAATTACACAATTATATCTAGTACGTGATATCTAGCTCAAAGTTTAAACAAATAGGCAATACAATTCTAGGAATTGTTAGTCGGTTCCCACGAGGAACCGATAGAGATATATAATAGAAATAGAAATACACAAATACATAATATATGCTGTTTCTGGAAACCCCATTTGCCTTCGACCAGAAACACAGCACTCCAAGTTCTATTTCGTACTAAATTCCCTCTTTTATTCGTAGTTCTAATACACTTCCAATCTTCAACAACCTCCTGTCCACCCAATTTATGTTTCAGAATTGCGTTCATACTTGTAAATATGTATATTAGCAAAAATTGTACCTATCATTTATTATTTTTAGTTTAATTGTATTTGATTTTTATTTTATTGTTTTATTTTTTATTTTTATTAATTATTATTGTAAGTCATCTTATGTTTTATGATATGATATATGGTTTTATTTTATTTGTTCTATTCCTATTTTATATATTCTGTAAATTATTTTTGTTCATTTTTATTTTTTTTTAATTTATTTTTATTTTGTATTTTGCTTTAAGGCTCTAAAGCCCAATTTTGACGCCTGTATATTATTGTAAGGGATCAATCCCAGAATAAATAAGGATTATTATTATTAAATGAGTCTTTTGTGATTAATTAATAAGTTTAGACCATTTGTCTAGTAAATTTTGTAATAGTCGGAATCGACGAGCAGTTTTTTGGATTGGATATTGGGAATAGATGGATATTTTCTGGATATTGGGAAGGATTTATATCTGGTTCTGGCCAAATTGGCAACAAATGGAACATTAAGGTCCTGATGGATGATTTGATTTTTGACAAAGTAAGGAGCATTAAGGAAGAGCATGGTTGGTGAAGTCCGAAAGCTCAACTCCGTATGTCCATGCCTTATTATAGTAATATAAATGAGCCTTTTGTAATTAGTTGGAAGTTTAGACTATTTGTCTAGTTGGTGCTATAATAGTTGGATTCGACGAGCAGTTTTTTAGATCTTATATGAGAATTTCAGGTTAGTAGTCCAAGGTAGCGGATCTGTTCATAGGGATATAAGTGGATTACTATTAATTGACACTGTGGGGCAGGAACTTGTAAGTTTACGACGAAGAATAAGAGTGATTTAATGGGACTTGTTGGGATTTATTTTAATCCTCCAGTTTTTACACAACTATTTTATCATTATGTTATTTTATTTATTTATTTTTCATACAGATAGTTTGATTATGTTCATCTTGTCTTTTGTTTGTATATATTTTAAGAGAGTTTTTTATTTTATTTTATTTATTTATTTATTTTATTTTTTTATTATTTTTTTATTTTATTTTTTATTTATTTATTTTTTTTATTTTAGTATGTATGAGATCATTCATCAATATTACCTATTGCCCACAACTGTGTGGCAGATTGTAATATCTATCAATAAATAAATCTATCAAATCAAAAAAAAAAAAAAGTTTTTACACAATTCTTCAAATGTTGTGTTTTGGGATTGGTCAATTCGGACCAAATTAATGGATCATTATTCCCTGATAGCACACTTGTGTCATCGACGTAGGTGGTGAAAACGATATTTGAATTAATTTAAATATAATTTTTATCATTACTAATGAGATGATACTTAAGAAATCTTAATGTAACCCCCTGCTTTTCCCATTCCTTCCTAAAAGAAACTGATGCTATCCATAGTTCAGAATTATTGATTATCTCTCTCCTAATTTGTTATAACTTTATAATAATTGTCAGTTTTGGTTTCTACGTCAATGAAAGTGTTTATTTAATAAAAATAATTTGAGACTTTGTTTAATAAATGTCTATTTTACCACTGTTCTGATTACCTAATTTGCATCTTGAAGTAGGACTTGGTTTGGGAGCCAAGATGGAAGGTAACTTTTCAATAGGAGGCCTCCTAAGAAATATAAGGGATGGAAATACGAATTGAAGATGAAGAAAAAAAATGTTTCCTGAGAAAATAAGTTTCCTTTGAGAGGAGAAAAGTACGAATTAGAATTGGGAGAAAGTGAGAGATTGCTTCTTCTAATGAAGTGGAAGAAACAGAAATTGACAATTGGAAAGGGGTCTCTTGCGGCTCTCGCTTATTGTCCAATCATGAGAGCAAACATTGAACGAGTCAGCCTGAACGGCACAAATTTAATTTATTCATTTTTAAAATTATACTTCTGTGTAAAGTTACTAATGAATGTCGATCGGGTTTTATCTAAATACAGCAAATTTATATTTGAATTCAGAAGATAAAAATTACTTTGCTCTATTCATAGTTTAATTAAAATAAATAATAACTGATAAGATGATGCTATTTTTTTAAGAGAGCTTGACGCAGACTAATATTCAAAAATGAAAACGAATTATAATACTTATAACTAGAGTTCATTGATTCAAAATTAAATTTTTTTCGCAAAAAAGTAACAAAAACATTTTGCACCTTGGAAGCTAGCACAAGTTATTTTGAATATAAGTAATATCCCTAATTGTTATTATTATTTCATTTGTATCAAGTCATTTAACCGTTATTTCGTATCTTTAAACCTAATTTTTTAAGAGAAAAAACAAATATATATCTATTATATAAAATAAAAATTGAAAAATACATTAAGCTAAGTGTAATATCAGTTTAGACGGATTTAAATGTTAAAAAATATTACAATTCAAATTCACTCATGAAAGGTTAAGAAGGAACATCTTGATGATATTTTATGATATAAAATCAATAAACATATTACAATAAAATATAAATAATGCTACTCCTGTAAGTTTTCTTTTCGCATAGACGCAAGATATAGAATTCTGAGACATAACACTGCATGCGTTTCACTTTTTCCGGATAAAGCACACAATCTGCTTATCCTATTTTATCCTTAATCCATATCAATATGCGATTATAGCTATATCCTCTTTCTAATTCCGTTTTTGTATCTTTTATTTGATCCAATTTCTCTCTCTCTCTCTCTCTCTCTCTCTCTCTCT
>NW_027106400.1:1785783-1787535 GCF_000696795.3 Halyomorpha halys | reverse complement strand
TATATATATATACACATTAGCTGACTAAG
Organism: Halyomorpha halys; assembly: GCF_000696795.3. NCBI lineage: Eukaryota > Metazoa > Arthropoda > Insecta > Hemiptera > Pentatomidae > Halyomorpha > Halyomorpha halys. The sequence continues at coordinate 1,787,506 of NW_027106400.1, read as the reverse complement.
CCGAGAGGCTAATGCTTGGTACTAAACTGCTAAACAGTAGCAGTGCTTAGGATGCGGTTTGGTCAAGTCGGTACTAATATATATCACGAGAAGGGACCATCAACCTGTCTCTCTCTAATTCATGAAGCCTGTCCGCTCTGGGATTGCTGGTAGCCCTCAGGGATGTCACGCCACATTTCATACAGCGCCATCTGAAATGTTTATAGGGATAACATCTCCTTCAGAACGGATTTCGGAGTACAATAGCGGTATTTAATGAAGCAATGAATACATCACAGCATAAAGAAAAACAAAAATATAATAAATATTGGCTGTCAATTTAATGAAGAAATTTATTTACAATAAGAATCAAAATCAATTTAATAATACTTAATATATATAACTATATTATTGTAAATAATGCTTACAATAAGAAGCAGTCAGTCGAAAGTCAATCAGTAGACAGTCAATATTGATATTGCAGACCACCAATTATCAGATGGAAAATTTGATAAATTTTTTTTTTATATTTCATCAAAGTGATCTGGTCATTTAATCATTAGTAAGAAAAGTATAAGAAACTCATTAATTTCTAAGATAACAATTTTATCTAACAATATAATCGAACATTGACGCCATCTTACATTTGCAGAATATCCTGACACTCTCCAATTTGAATTATAGTGTTTCTTATTCGAGTGAAGAAGCTCAATTTGATCTATTTCTGCATACAACAATAGGATTAATTTCGAAATATTTTTTTGTTTTTGACTTAAATTTCCATGAAGATAAAACTGTAAACTCAACTCACTTGTCCAGTATCCTCTCCAGCTTGGAATAGACGACGCTCCGTTCCGTCCTGGATTGTACATGCGGCGGGCTGACTCCGAGGGTGGTGCTATTGTATGGAAGATCGTAGGACACTGCCACAGCAACAGCCTCCGAGAATATATCTTCGTCGGGGGTGATAGCCTTGATCGTCATGCAGAAAGCAAACTGAAAATTATTACATTTTACATATTATTTATATGTTATATAAAAATATATAATATAATAAAAAGTATCGAAAATTTATAATATTATATAAGTATAATAAACTATAATTATATCAATAATATAATATTGATATATTAAAATGTAATTATTGTTTCGGGAACCGAAAGTCTGAATTGCGGGGCTTCTATAATGTAGGCACTACTAGCACCTCATGTGGCAAACAGCAAAAGCTTACTACCTCTAGCCCCCTCTGTGGGGAGAAGAAGAAAATTGTTCATGAGAGAGCCATCTTCTTTTTCTACAGGCAATCTTTTTTTTCTTCACTCTTATTCAGTGAAAATAAAATAAATGAGTAGAGACATTCTGGAGTGACTTCCAGCAACAGAGGGGAGAGAAATCAAGGAATGCGGAGAGGAAAACCCCTACACTATCTGAAACTTATCCAATAGATTTTTCTTTTCAGTTAATTATGACTAGTTTGGATTTAGTGTTCTGTTCTCATTCTACCATACAACAGAGTCATCGAGTGGTTGATGTCATATCTTCCACATTGGAGCAGTATGTACTGCACTGCTGTCTTCCTCGATGTTGAACTAGCTTTTGATCGAGTCTGGCATCCAGGTCTGCTCTATAAACTTCGTCAATTCCTACCACCAACATATTTCCTTATAATCCGCTCCTACCTCACTGATAGAACCTTTAAAGTAAATCATAACCTAGCCTACTCATCTCTCTTTTCTCAGTCCGC
>NW_027106400.1:1775506-1785002 GCF_000696795.3 Halyomorpha halys | reverse complement strand
ATAACAACTTCGATATTCCATATTTCACTACCAACAATGTGTGGTTCCTTCCCAAGATTTTCAAGTGTATATGAAACATACTACATATTTACCTATTGTATTATTTTGTACAGTAAATTACATTAAATAAATAATTAAATAAAGAAAAGTTAATTATGTTTCATTTATTATTACAATTAATTATATACAGTCCACTACAAATCCAACCAGCCAATCAAAAGGGAAGAAGCACTTGGCCTTGAGTTGAAGGCGCACTTCATACAATCATATTACAATAAAATACAAGTTTAATTATTATACTCGTATTTATTTATTTACTAGGCAGTGATGTTAAGGCACTATTATTTCCAATAAATTCAAGATTTTAATAACTCTCATAAAAGTATAAATTAAAAAAAAAAAATAATAAATTGTAATTTTCAGAAATTCTTTTTTAACTTAAACCCTATTTTTGGAATTTATTTTATTAATTATCTTTACAGAATTATCTTAAAATGTATGGATAATTACTTATCTAGAAAAGAAATAATATATCTAAAAATGTTAGAAAAAAAATTAAATTTATCGAACCACTCTTTAACAATAAATTTGGTAAACGTACCTTAGAACTATAAAGTACCATATCACTTACCAGAAGTACTAATAAATAAATCAACCACAAAAATGTGTACATTCTTACTTCTATGATTCCCAATAATTGATTTTGATTCATCAAATGACCGTATATACTTTATTTTTTCTTAACTCCACATAATTTATTTATTATATTATAATTAGAATTACCAATATATGTGTGTGCTTAGTAATAGATATTATTGGATCTTTATTTTTATCATATTCTGTATCATCTTTTTTTATTCTCATTAATATATTAATTCACTAATTGTAAATTTGCAGTTTTATTATTAACTTCAAAATCCTTTCAGTTATTTTTTTGTTTAATTGAATTTTTTTGATTAATATTTTTTACTTTATTTTCGTTTTAGTAGTTGTTAATTAAATTATTAGTTGTATCACTTGAGATCAATTGATATTATACTTATCTAGCTTAAAACACGTAAAGCTTCTAGAATACACTAATAGTCAAAACTGTAATATTTATATTTCACTTGTGTCTATCATTTTTATATGTTATTTTGGAACTGGATAGACATCATCTGGTCGGACCATATTGAAGGTAATTTTCTAAATGAATAAAATAAACGATTCAATTATAGAACATATTTAATATCATTATTGTTATTACATAAGGATCATAATCATAAGAGAAGGATCCCAATAAAAGAGCACTAGTACAGCATGCAACCAAAAACCAGCTTACATTCGTTTTTGAAAATACTATGAATTTACATAAATAAAATAATACATTAAAAAAAATACTTTAATCCATTTACATATCATAAAACATTAATTATAAAATGAATTTTAAAACAGACACGAGAAACCTGAACCAACACTATGCAGGGATTTTAAGTAAAATTAATTTCTGAAAAATATAGGATAAAGTTAATGTTGATAATTATAATTAACCTTGATATAAATTGTAATAATAAAAGAAATAGGAAATTTAATCAAAATATAGTTGAAATAATAAATTAAATGCCTGGCCTGAATATGGGGAAAGTTACAAATATTGTGATAAATTATAATACTTTGATTAAAAGTTATTAATCTCCATATATAATTTTAATTTTTAATGTAATATGAAGAATTGATAAAATAGGTAATTAGAAATGAGCTATGGATTGCTTATTAATAAAGTTATATGATTTCATAATGTTTTAATGTCTCATAGGATAATTGTGGGCTGAAATAAATGACCTGGGCATAATTTTTTTTTTTATTTATTAATAATATTGTTAAAAATCATATGTATAATAAAATCTGTTTTTGATAGATTGTCCTTGAGGGTGGCCGAATTGTCCGAAACGTTTCGAGACTGAAATTGGATAGACTTTACCTTATTGAAACAATATTTTATTATTTTAATTCAATTTTATTTTATTTTGTTTTCAAAGTGATATTATCATACAAACACTTATACATATTTTTTTTCCAAACTTTTTTACGAAAATAAATCGCTTAAATATCTACTTCTTTATTCCTTTATTTATTCTCCTTAGCTCAGCGAGAAAGAGGTTATAAGTTATGAATGCCGGAATGAAAGAACTTCCAGGAACTGAAAGAGTCTTGCAAAAATGATATATGATACTCTGTAGGAAAGTAGACGATAAAAAAATAAAAGGGAAAAAAAAATTCTCGAAGAAGATATTAGTTTTGTTTGAACAAGAACAACCCTAATACCGAAGCAGACTGGCGGCCGTTGTCCAAGGGGCAGGTATATTTGCTTACAACTTATAGATAATATTTTTTTTTTTTTATTAAATATTTTTTAATTAATTTTATTTATGGAACAAATGATATGAAAGTTAAACCGATACATGCCGAAACTAAGCAATATTAACCGAACTTAGTTGTATGAATTTCAGTCTGTATCCTCAGGGTTGGATCTTAAACTCTTTTGTATATACACAAAACCTTTTGCTTAGAGGTTATTTTATTTATCTAATACATTTTGAAGAAATTTTAAAATTTTATTTAGTTTTTTTAATTTTTTTTTACTTTACATTGAACTATAAAAGTAATTTCTTTGTTTTTATTTCCTACGATTAAATTTTATAAGATAATATTGGGTAATTTTTCGTGATGTTTAGGTTACGTTGTCGTTAAAAAAAAAAAATAAATCTATTAAATAAATCAAAACTTGCATCCTTTTTTGTCTCCACACTTTTTATTTCAACAGTCCAACGTTTCGGCCATTTTGGCCGTCCTCAAGGACATCTAAATATTTAACAGTTTATATTATATATTCATTTGTAACACTTATAACAACAACATTATCACAAATAATATAACATACCTTCAATTATAAATTCTCCTCACATTAAATTTAAAATTCCTTTTGCAGGCTATTCTGCCCAGGTCATTCATTAATTATAAGTTAAAAACCTATTTAAAAAGTCAATTATTAGAGAGTCATATTTATTATTAATAAGCTTAAGTTTAGTTACCTATTCTTCTATTTAAAATCATCAATCACCAAATTGAGACAAAAATGCAATTTAAATTAATTTTAAAAGAAGGCTGACCTGTGTGAGTGGGAGGTTATAAATGGTTTGTGTATATGGTTAGTGATTTTGGTGGATAGTTTTAAAATAAGAAGATTTGGATAATTATAATTTTAAATAGAAGAATAGGTAACTAAACTTAAGCTTATTAATAATAAATATGACTCTCTAATAATTGACTTTTTAAATAGGTTTTTAATTAATAATTAATGAATGACCTGGGCAGAATAGCCTGCAAAAGAAATTTTAAATTTAATGTGAAGAGAATTTATAGTTGAAGGTATGTTATATTATTAGTGATAATGTTGTTGTTATAAGTGTTACAAATGACTATATAATATAAACTCTTAAATATTTAGATGTCCTTGAGGATGGCTAAAATGGCCGAAACGTTGAAATAATAAGTGTGGAGCCAAAAAAGGATACAAATTTTGATTTATTTAATAAATAATTACCTTGTCTCAAGAAATTGGAATAATATAATTATAATAAATCTAGTTGTGAAGTAGACTTTAAGTGGTATGACAACGTTTGTCAATTCGGAGACGCTCTAGTTAGGAGACAGTTTGGAGAACGCTAGTTAGGGTGCCCCCCCCCCCCCCAGAAAAAAATGCTTAGTAATGTTGAAAATAGGACCTGTAAGATACTACATTTTATATATTTAGGAATATATTCTCTATGATCTACTAATTGTAGAATGCTGAGTGTAGAAAATATTTCGGAACTAGATTGAAGATATTCTTTTTTTGGATTTTCTTTACAGGAAGTTTGATAAATAAATTTCTTTAAATGTTTTGTGGTTAAAACATTACCAAGGATGAATATAAATTATTTTATATTTTCTTTCTAGACAATTGTTCCCAAACGTTGTACAACTAGAAAGAAATATATAAAATAGTTTATATTTATCTTTGGAAGATTTTTAACCTCAAAAAATTTATAGAAAACAAGATATTCTTAATACTATTTACATATTTTTCAATGTTAACGTATACTGAAATTAAAAATATTTGAATGGTACATGTTAAATGTTATTGTATTAAATGTTATTGTATGTTATTGCTGGTGTTTTTATTTAATGGAATAGAGGATTTGATTTGAAAAAAAAACTATATCTAACGTCCCAATTAGGAGGTATAGTTTTTTTAAATGTGCCGTGACGTTTTTGTTTTATTCTAATGAATGTAGATAGCCCAGGTTTGGTATATTGTTTGTTATTAGTTTTTATAAACGATCTTTAACTCATCATTTTTGTAAAATTACTACAATTGATTATTTATTTTATGTATTTCACAGGCTAATTCTATTTATACGGGGGTTACCTCATAAACGAATAAAGAAATTATTATTATTATATGAAAGTTGAAAAATATCTCAATTAATATTTGATATCAAATGTGAAGTTTCGTAAAAGTTAACAGTGGACATAACTGTTGAAGTTTCTAAAGAAAAAAATTTTATTTGAATAAAAACATTTGTTTTTTAAATTATAGTATATAATTCTTAAATATATGTCGGACCAGAAACCATTTATCAATATAATAACAAAGGTATGAATTTAAAAGAAAAATAAAAGGCTTTTAAAATTAAGATATATCTGAAGAAATATTGAAAGTTCATTCTATTCTTCCCTCTTTATCAAACCTTTAATCAAAACATTTAACATTTTAAGGTTTCTCGTGATAAGTAAAAAAAGGCAGTTATTTCACCCCAATTTTTGATTACTTTAATGAAAACTATGTATAACTAATAGTCAAAATTGATGAGTCTGCCAAGTATAGATAGGGGGAATAAAAAACGGCGGCTGTTTCTAAGCGATAAAAAAAAAACTATTTTTTCATTCGGAGCTCTATATCATAAAAAGTAGGAACAACACAAGAAAACCTAAGAGAACGTCATTTAAAGAAGAGTAAAGTTGCTAAAATATGAGCTCTAATAGAGTTATTTACGTTAGATAGTTTTCGAGATATAGCTTTTTTCATTTCATAAAAATGTTGTATGGGACGTATTAAAAGTTCAGTAGTTAGTGAATTTATTTTGAAAAACTTATACCTCAAAAACCATTTGACGTACAGATGTCTATTAGCACTCACATTAAAGCTAGTTTAATGAGCTATAAAGTAGTTTATGATGTTTATCTTCGTAGGAGTTTACATGAAATTTACTAAAATATATTGATTTATAGTTGTTCGGACTAATTTTCATTTTCATATGTGAATATCATAACTACTACCCCTACTTAGTTAAGAGTCATAAACTACTTTATAGTAAGTTAAATTTCCTTTATTTTGAGTGTTGGGATACATATGTGCGTCTTACAGATCTAGAGATATATTTTCTCAAAAATTCAACATTTTATAGGAACACCAAGAAATTAATATTTTATGAGTTTATTTTGTCAAATATCATAAAAACTAATAGTCCTACAAAGATAAACATTATTAACTATTTTGTAGTAAATTTAAATAGCTTTAATTTGAGCGCTGGCAGACATCAGTACGTTCAATGATTTCTGAAATAAAGTTGTTCATAAATCAAATTTATTGTCCGAACAACTTTAAATCAATTTATTTTAGCAATTGTCATGAAAACTACTATTCCTACGAAGGTAAAGGTCATAAAGTTCTTATAGTCCATTAAACTAGCTCTAATTTGAGTGCTAATAGACATCTGTACGTTACATAGTTCCTGAAATATAGACTCCCCAAAATAAATTAACTAACTACTAATCTTTCAGTAGATTTTTAAGAAAATTTTGCTTTTTAATAAGCTATATCACGAGAACTATTGGACGTAAATAGCTGTTGTAGTGCTAATATTTAAGCAAATTTACTCTTCCTTAAATAATTTTCTCTTAGATTTTCTAGTGTTGTTGGTAGTTTTTAAGATATAGAGCTCCGAAAGAAAAATCAATGTTTTTTTAAGGTTTTAAAACAGCCGCCATTTTTAATTCCCCCTACCTATACTTGGCAGACTCATCAATTTTGACTAGTAATTATACATAGTTTTCATTGAAGTAATAAAAAATTGGGGTGAGATAACTTCCTTTTTTTCTTCCCGGCTCTTGTACTATATGTATGAAGAGTAGATTGTTGTGGGGGCGGTGAGTGAAGAACAGAAATAATTTCCTAAACATAAATTATGTAAGTACTCACTGAAAAAGTACTGCCCTCAGGAAATACGAGGTACCTCTTTGGCCTCCGATGTGCGACCTGCTGAGCCAGGACGGCAGAGGCGAAGAGGAGGTAGAGCACATCGGGTCGGATCATCCTCAGCAATGACTCCTTCAGTTGAGTGCCTCATTAACACCTCCTGATAATTAGATAGCTCCTGCTAATTAGGCTCCGGGGAATGACCTCACCTCTGAGGGATTAGGACAATAAACTAGCGGAGCTAACGGGGCTGCCTTGTGGTCCTTCGCTACAGGAGATGGTTAGTACTCTGGCTTTACTGGGGTACTTGGAGCCTCTGCTATATTGTCTTGATAACGTAATTAGGCTGTTGAATAACGGACAATTTTATTAATGTCCGAGCTAAAAGCTGCAAATTTAATGTTTTATACACAGGATAAATGGTGTAAGGTTCTGGTTGATAATCGGATGCCCTACAGATCTCTGAGGTCATGTTGTATTACTTATTAATGTCATAGTAAAAAGACGCAAGAGAAGAAAATATTCAATAATTTAAACCCGAATTTTGACTGCTTTAAAGAAAAATACGTATAATTATTAAGCAAAATTGATGAGTCTGAAGTATAGTTAGAGGAATACGAAATGGCGGCTGTCTCAAAACGTTAAAAAAAATAATGTTTCATTTAAAGTTGAGTATATTTGCTAAAATATTAGCTAATTAAAATACTAAAGCTATTTACGTTCGACAGTTCTCAAGAGACATTTTTTTTTAAAAGCAGCATTTCTTTGGAAATGTACCTAAAAATCAGTAGTTTGTGAATTTACTGTGGAAAATCTATTTTTCAGGAACAATGAATCGTACAGATGTCCTTTAACACTCAAATTAAAAATACTTTATAAAATAGTCTATAAACCTTCAAGTTCATAGGAGAAGTAATTTTCATGATATTTTCAAAATCGCACTTGCTCAGCCTCCACTGGCTCATTACCAGTGATGCGGCGAGAGGGATGCGTTGGGATCTTTTGAGCTCTGCTCTACCCCTCACACGTGGGGGATAGAGTGGGCTCAGGGATCCTCAGGTCGATTCTGTAAATAATGTATATATTATTTTATCATTATGTTATTTTATTTATTTATTTTTCATACAGATAGTCTGATTATGTTCATCTTGTCTATTCTTTTGTTTGTATATATTTTAAGAGAGTTTTTTTTTTTTTATTATTATTTTTTTATTTTATTTTTATTTTAGTATCTATGAGATCATTTATCAATATTACCTATTGCCCACAACTGTGTGGCAGATTGTAATATCTATCAATAAATAAATCTATCTATCATCATCATTTTCAAAATAAATCGATTTTTAGTTGTTCTGAAAAAAATTCAAATTCGAAATCCATATTCAAATGCAAATATTATAAAAACTACTACCCCTAGGAAGATGTAATGGAGGAAGATAGTTTTTTAAAAAATTCAACTAGTAAAAACGTACATTTCCCTAATGCTAAAATAACGTCCGTAAGATTATATCTAAGGCTCTCAAATATTTTTTGATGAGATAACCAATTAAGGTGAATTCGTTTATAGGCATTTGGATATAAGAAACCACACTCATTAATATGATTAGACACATTTCATTTTGGAAGTTTTTTTTACTCTCCACCACTGTGTGCCGTAATATCGATGGCTTACTTCACAGTGCTAAGTACATTTCTACTAACTTTATAAAAAATACAATTAAAGGTACTTTCTTTTAAGAAAATTAAAAACTTTCAATTAATTTTATACACAATTTTGTTCAAACAAAAAATTAAAATGAATGTTTTTTACAAGCTAGCTTACAAACGAAAAGTCGTACGAAACTAACAAACCATATTTAATTTTGATGTATGCCTTGGATTTAACAGAAACTTTTTCTATAGAATCGACCTTCTAGAAGTGCTACTTCATAGAATTGATTTTCTCGTAAACATTTTTTTGTATTTGTTTTAATTAATGTTTGGGAAAAAACAATAACATAAATAATCACAGGTCACGTTTACACTCCTATATACAATATTTACACTATCGACCTGAGCCTCCCCGAGGCTACTCTATTCCTCACGTGTGAGGGGTAGAGCAGGGCATCCCTCTCACCGCGTCTCGAGTAATGAGCCAGTGGAGGCTGAGTATGTGCGCTAAAGCCACAAACCTGTTCAGTCAAAAAATTATTAATTTTCCTAATAGGGAGACCCTTTAATTGTATTTTTCGTAAAGTAGTGGAATTGTAGTTAGCTTGGTGTGGTTATGATGAGTTGGTAGTTATGGAAATGTAGTTAGCTTGGTGTGGTTATGATGAGTTGGTTGCTATGGAAATGTAGGTAGCTTGGTGTGGTTATGATGAGTTGGTTGCTTTGGAAATGTAGTTAGCTAGGTGTGGTTATAATGAGTTGGTTGCTATGGAGCCTTAACAATTGAGTAAGATATAAACATTTAATGCTGGTTCCATTTCCAAATCTTCATTATCTTCTTACATATAGCGTACGTGATATTTACAATATTATTATAATATTACAATATTATGTAAATCATTACCACACAGTACAGCTACTAGAATTAATAGCATAATAGATTATTATTTGTTATTAAATAGATTTTACTATTATTTCGTATGTAAATGTTTCCGTTCTTAAACAATAGATATGCTGAAAAACAATGCTCCAGACGTGATGTTTGCATGGTATGGCGATGACATTTTTATATATTTTTTTTCGGGCTCACGAGGTATTATAGCTATGGGGAAGATATCTTTTTTTTTTAACGTAAGTACATTCATTTATTTAATTAAATTTAAAAATATTCTTCTGTTGTGTACAATAATCAACAATGTCAGAAGCAACCTGCATATTTTTTAATTTTTTTTTTAAATTTATATCTTTAAGAATATTTCAGAAACATAATTGAACAATCTATCACTTCTCAGGCTCTGTATTCAGTGGATTTTGTATATCAAAATAATTCTTTCTTAAATGTCTAAAAAATTATGTTTAAATATTTTTAGTTTTTCAAGAAAGGTATTTTTTAAGTTATGAGTTCCATATTATTATAGGAAACAAATTTGGCAGGGCTTCTTCTGTGTTCATTGTATTCAATCATTGTATTTGTTTCATCAAAAGTCCAGGCAGTTTATTTAGTGTATATCTGTTCTATTTTATATTATTTTATTTAATTTATATATAAAAAATAAATTCAGATTT
>NW_027106400.1:1774115-1775373 GCF_000696795.3 Halyomorpha halys | reverse complement strand
GATAAAAATAAAAAATTAAATAAAGTAATGAAATTTTACGGATAATACTTTAGGAAGTAGATGAATACAATGTTTCTTTATCCGTGTCTTAATAAATGACTTTATAAAATTAATTCTACATGTCACTAACATTTTTCAAGTGTTGGAAGTATTTTACAAATACTTGTGGAAATGGATTATCTTACTGTTGGTATCAGAGTTACCTATTCCCAGCCTCATGAAGTGGGTACACTTAAGTGGGTAAAAACATAGTGGTTCAGCGTGAATCTGACCAAATCACCTTCATGCACAACCGTTGGTTTAGTAACAGCACTCCCCTGCACTCCTGGCCCTTCATTAGTTGTAGCGGTACTGAATTATTTTTTTTTTTTTTTAGAAGCTTATTATTGCCTCAATCTCATCTAACTTTGAAACAACGTATCTCAGCTTTTTTAATGTACCTCTATTTTCTAGAATGTGTTAGGCTTTTATTATATTATGTATTCTTAATGAAGTACGATAAATTTGAAATTGAAATTTATTTTATTTAATTATTATAATGTATACTCTTTAATTTGTAAAACAACACTATTCATTGGTTACTATATTAACATTTTCAAAATTTGTAATTTCTTTCTTTAGTTGGAAATTAATTCTTCTTTTATGACTCAAAAATTGATCGTCATACAATTAACAATATATTTAATATTATCATTTCGTCCCGATTGCTTTTTTGTATTCCAATAATTTAAATTTAACTCCTCAGATCAGTAGCTATTGCAAAATTATTCCGTCGAGAGATAATATCAATTTTTGAAAGCCTGTAAAATTTAGAAAATACTGATTAAAAAAAAATTAAAATCTGTACCACTACAGTCGATGAAAGGTGAAGGGTGCAGGAAGTACTGTTACTAGACCAACGGTTGTGCAAGGAGGTGATTTGGTCGAAATCACGCTCGACCAGATTCTGATTTTTACCCAATTAAGGGTACCCAATTTATGAAGCTCCAGAACTCACATGATTCACTTTTACACAGCTACAGTGTAACAGAAAAGATTTTCTGCCGAGCAGGATTCGAATCCGGGTCCTTGGCCTTACCACAGTTCTACCGCACTCCCAGAAAATATTGATAGTAAGTTATGTCCAGGATATGATGATTGCAGTACAAAAGGTAATTCATAAAAATTTCATACATTTTTAGGATAGGAGTTAAAAGATTTAATAATTATGAGAGATAGTTGACCGTGGATGATGAATGAGGAGAAGATGGTTGGGGGT